>NC_079216.1:60782231-60864731 GCF_029633865.1 Lampris incognitus
TATCCGAACCGCTTATCCTGCTCTCAGGGTTGCGAGGATGCTGGAGCCTATCCCAGCAGTCATTGGGCGGCAGGCGGGGAGACACCCTGGACAGGCCGCCAGGCCATCACACTTCATACCTAGGGACAATTTAGTACGGCTGGTTCACCTGACCTACAGGTCTTTGGACTGTGGGAGGAAACCGGAGCCCCCGGAGGAAACCCACGCAGACACGGGGAGAACATGCAAACTCCACACAGAGGACGACCCCCAAGGTTGGACTACCCCGGGGCTCGAACCCAGGACCTTCTTGCTGTGAGGCGACCACGCCGTGCCGCCCACATGCCATCCCTTAATCGCCAATAAATTTCTTTCAATTTTTCCTTGAGGATAAAATTCTCATGGACCAATACCTTCAAAGATTGTAATCACTTTCTGTACCGCTACCGATATTATTATTATTATTATTATTATTATTTTTGGATAATAATATGAATGATAACAATAGGTATGTGTTGAAAGACTACAGAGCTGCTAAAGTCCTGAAAGGTGATTTTTTTTTAATATTGTGCACACAAGATAATTAACTTGTGCTTGATGGATATCCCCTTTCGGGACTTTAGGGCCTCTGTGAAAACCTACTCGTACAAATGTTAAAAATGTTCACAAAGTTGCAGATTTTGAAATGACTTGGATGTTGCCGGTCCAACTTCAAACAAAATTGAAGCCAGCTTCTAATTGTGTTGCCAGGCAACTCAGCTGATTTCCTTCCACTCTGTCGTCTCGCAGCGGAACGATAAAGGATTCAGTTGCCTCTCGGATACCTTTTCATCAGTACACTGTCGGTTACTTTTTTCCTCATCTGGACTTAATTACCTGTCATGGACGGTGACCGTGAGCAGAGGTAAATAAAATATATCAATTAGACAACATTAGCTTACTGGTTTTAATTTCTCTGTGGGCCATAGCGAGCTAGCTAGCGTTGTCAGGTGTGGTTCTTTAGTTGTCAGCAATGGATCTTTGTGAACTGGCTCCATTTTCCACCCAGCTTAAAATACTTGACTTGTTTGACTTATGTTGACTGGTGTTTGACTTGACTGCATTGCAAGAATTGGTTGATTTATTAATCAGCCAATTCTTAGCCTGTTCAAAAGTATTTATTGATGCATATTGTGCAGCTGTATTGTGATGGAGCACTACTGTTAACGGATTTTCGTGAAGTTTTGCCCTGTTGACAGTGCAACTCTTTAGTCAAAAGCAGTATGTCTTAAAATCCATTTAGCATATTTTCACAATTTTTTATGCGTGCACTATGCTACCAAGAGCAAGCTATGTCAATTTTGGTGTCACCATGACAACAAGGCTACAGTAAGGCACCAATGTCAGTTTGATATTCTAAAGTCTATTGGGTAGATTGCCATTAAATTTGATTTTTTTTTAATTCTCTGACGCTGTTTCCCAACCCGCAGTCTGCAGTCTACCTGGCTGGATAACACATGGGTAAGGACATCCCGTGTTGAATTTTGGTAGGTTTTTTTTTTCATTAGTCCGAGTGACATTTTTTTGATGGATGATTTGATCAGAAACGAGCAGGTGAGTATTCATTTTTTTGTTATTTATTTGTTATAAAAAATTTTACACATATTTATTTCACATTTTCAAATCTATGAGGCCTGAAATGATAGAAATGATGCTGCCAACTGAGTAATATTTCTAGTTATGGTTTCCATCACTAAAACTATATTTTCAACGAATGGTCTATCAGTTACAAGCCAAGTCTATCAAATCAAAGGGCAGCGGGAAAAAAGTGTTAAATGATATTTAGCTAGTTTCACATAAAAACATATTGCAACTGTTTATTCTTTTAAGAAATGGCTTGATTCTGAGCAGTCTACCATAGACCTCAATAGAGCGGGAACCATAAACGGGGACCCAGTGGAACCCAGAAGGCCCCTGGAATGATCCTGATGACATCGGCTGCAAAGGCACATGGGTGCCTCAACAGTCAGTCAGTACCAGCACAGGAGAGCGGGGGCAGAGGAAAATCTAGGACCAGGTATTAAGGTGGATTCTGTCTCTGCTGTTAGACATATTGCTCAAACTGAGATGAAATGAAAGCCAGTATTATTTGACACTGTATTCTTACAATGAATGTGTTCTCTGCATTTAAGCCATCCTATTGTGTAGGAGCAGTGGGCAGCTGCAGCTGCAGCGCCTGGGGACCAACTCCAGGTCTTCTTTCCATTGCCTTGCTCAGGGGCACAGGCAGGAGTATTAACCCTAACATGCATGTCTTTTTGATGGTGAGAGGAAACCGGAGCGCCCAGAGGAAACCCACGCAGACACGGCATGCAAACTGCACACAAAAATGACCTGGGACGGCCTGGGGTTCGAACCCAGGACCTTCTTGCTGCGAGGCAACAGCGCTGACCACTGGGCCACCGTGCTGCCCATGTGGAATGATACGTCACATTGATTTCGGTGTGTGAGTTGTGGTCTGCTCGGTCAAAATATAATTTGGCAGGCAAGAAATGACCGAAAAAGAATGCTTCCTCAAGTATGACAACATTTATTAAGACAGGAGACAACACGCTATGAGCAGTTATGTAGGCAACACCATACCTGACCAAAAAAGCTGATGAAACCTCTATACAGCCTCCTTAAAATAAAAAGTGGAAGCACAGATGCTCATTTAAACACCATGACACTTTAATACGGGACTCCGCAAAGTAATTATTTACAGTCTTGTTACACTGTGTAACAAATAAGCATTCTACGACGGTCGTACAACGGCAGACAGTTTAATGGAAAAGCACAATCTAGACCAACATACAGTTCTCCAGGCTGTGCCGTTTCACTTTAACTTGTGCTTTCAGGATTTCTGTGCTTCCAATACGGTTATATTGTGGTGCTGCATGTGACAGCAGAAAAACGCCAGGAACAAGCAGGTAAAACCATCTCAGCGGCGTGGGACCAGTTAATAGCACTGTGTGGTATATTACATGCCAAAATAGAGACTTTTTTGGACAATTGTGGGGAAATGTTGTTGTACTTTTGTGCTTCTCTGACCTTTACTTCTCTCAACTGGTTCTTTTCTTTCCCCAGTTGTACCCGGCCAACTACCCCACTCTCCCGAACTGTCCCGGTCGCTGCCCCACCCCCTCCGCCAATCCAGAGAGGGCTGCAGACTACCACATGCCTGCCTCCTCCGATACATGTGGAGTCGCCAGCCGCTTCTTTTCACCTGACAGGGGGGAGTTTCGCCAGAGGGGCGTAGCACGTGAAAGGATCTCGCTACCCCCCCCCCCCCCAACAGGTGCCCCGACCAACCAGAGGAGGTGCTAGTGCAGCAACCAGGACACATACCCACATCCGGCTACCCACCTGCAGACACGGCCAATTTTGTCTGTAGGGACGCCCGGCCAAGCCGGAGGTAACACAGGGATTCGAACCGGCGATCCCCATGTTGGTAGGCAACGGAATAGACCGCCACGCTACCCGGATGTCCCCGGTTCTCCTTTCCTACTGAGGAAAAAACAACAATGTGAGACAGCCAATACTGTTGATTGACTGTCACTGTCATTTCCTTGCTTTCCCGGATAGCCTGTAAAGAATCTACAGCTCAGGTCTTTCAGATATTACCTGCTGAAACCTGTGCTTGTCAAATCAAGTCAAGTTCATTTGTGCAGCCCAAAAATCACAAAGCAGGCTTTACAATCAGTGCAATATATGACCGCCCCCCCCCATCCATCCTTAGACCCTTGACTTGGACGAAGAAAAGCTCCACAAGAAGAAACCTTGTCAAGAAAAAAATGGCAGAAACCTCAGGGAGAGCAACAGAGGAGGGACCCCTCCTCCAGGATGGACAGACATGCAGTAGTTGTCGAATGCACCGAGTGGACCAGAATTACAACGCACAACCAGAGCTTACACACAGAGCGAGGCAACGCAGAAAATACAGTTAATGCATGCACGCCGTGTCCTTACTTTCCTACTGTAAATAGACGTCCAAACGTCACCGAGTAATCGGCACAAACGAAACAAAGAGAGAATAAAATAACGTTAATGGACACGGCGTCCCCTTGTGAGGAAGGGATATAGAAATGTGTGCTGTATAACAGGGTTCTGCTGGGCTATACAGGCTTCGTTCTAGCCGAGAAGGTAGCCAGAGTGCAGGGGAGTGAGTCAGAGTAGCAAAGAGGGGCTAGGGGTCAGCCCACAAGCAGCCCGGAGAAACAAAAGCCTTTTTTCTCAGCGTTATTCACAGGGAAGGAACTGTGTGGCTTTTGTGTTTGTATGGAGCTATGCCGCCTTTTAGTATAAAAATCCATAGAGCAGCTCTAAATACAGGGTTAGGTCTGTGGTATAGCCCATCCCTCTCAGGCCACCCTACCATCAGTGGACGTCTGTCAACTGCTGTCCCCCTATTGTTTGGACTGCGGTTGTGCTTTCCACCATGTCTGGACATGTCATGGGAACATATGCAATGGTCAAACTCGCCATGGGAATCTGACCACTTCAGCCTCGTGTCTTCATCCGCCTGCCCGAGAGGCTTCTGGTGTGGAGTCGCACTTGAGAAACTCAACACACCGTGCCAGATAAATGAGGGGGGACTTAAAGAGGACATCTGTTCCCTCTCGCTCGAAGGCAACGGTCGTACAGATTAAAAACAATCTCGTCGACATCCGACATGGAAGCTACCCATGTTCTTCTGGCCACAACAGCAACTTGAAAAGGAAGTCCAAGCAGAATGTGGCTGGAGGAGGAAAAAAAGAAAAAAAGAAAAAGAAAACTTGCTTCCCAAAATGTGAGAGCTGCATGCAAACTTCACTGACCACTATGATTGAATTACAAACAGAGGAGGACTTAGAGATGCAAGACAGGAGACTGTTTTTGTTTTGTTTTTTGTTTTTTTTGGGTGGAGTGATTCAGGTTCACCGTCAGGGCTTGCTCTTGTCCGAGTTCTCTGGTACGGAGGGTCCCGCGTGACAAGCTATACTCCTGACCCACACTCGTCTCTCGCCCCGGTGTCGTGACCAGCACCTCCGCTTTTTTCCTGGCGGCCACCAGCAGATCTGGGGATTACAGGGTTGACAGGCATGCAACACTTGATTCCTCGTTTGGGTGAAATTTCAGTCTGAAGAGGAGTCCTCGTCCTGAACCTGTCGCACATTATGTGTGGTGCCGTTTCTTAAACAGACTTTAGTCAATACCTTGCTTTGGATGCAAGTGATAAATCC
Source organism: Lampris incognitus (assembly GCF_029633865.1). Classification (NCBI taxonomy): domain Eukaryota; kingdom Metazoa; phylum Chordata; class Actinopteri; order Lampriformes; family Lampridae; genus Lampris; species Lampris incognitus. The sequence goes on from NC_079216.1 coordinate 60,787,451, forward strand.
TGGGCCTCTGGAACAGATATAGAATAGATGGGCATGTGCACCGTTAGTATGAGGCAGGAAGTAATGTCCTCAGCGTGTGTGTTTTATAAACATATCTTCCATTTTAGCCGTGGAGGGTCCTCAGATTGCATCCTTCGTGTTATTCTGGTCTCTATATCTTGGTACCTTTTATAGACATGGCGCTTCTTCCCATTGCAACACACGCGCAGGTTTGAAAAAACAAGATTCCTGCACACCGCTCTTGCAAAAACACCGTTTATGCGTTTACCCCGAGGAAGTAAAACACAAGGCCAAAATGCTGGTTAATGTAAAAGCAACGTTTTGCGAGGGCAGTGTGCAGGAATCTGTTTTTCCAAAAACCGTGAACTCCTGCCCGACACCCCCCCCCCCCCCCGCACAAGACAGCTTCGGAGGTCCTAATCTGTCTCGTCGAAGGAAAACACACATGCGGATAACACCGAGTTGCACCGGTGTGTTAAGACCCGTCTCTGAAAACCCCCATATTAACACGCGCATTCCTACTTGTTCAAGGCTACTGTCAGTGCGGCCGAGCTCCAGGTCCACACGGTTCCCTCACCCGGCCACCGAAGTGGTGACGCGACTCCCCGTATTCCACCAGAGCTACGGACTCATCCCTGCCACTCAGGAAAGGCCGAAAAACTTCCCCTTTCCAGGGTTACCTTAATCACTACATGGTCTGCAAGCATGACTATTGCACTGATTTGTGGCATGGCCTTACCGATTTCTAATTTGAATCGCCTACTGCTACTACCCACACCCCTGTCGGGGGTCTGTTGCCTTCTTGCACCACCTGCACTCCACATGACGTTCAGCACTGGCTGCGATGTGACTGGGACACTGATTTGTGGCACTGTCAAGCGCCGTCCTCCACGTGATTTTAAAGTCGTGCCGTTGACTTTTTCAGGCCACGCAGTGTTTAGCGTCAGTTTATGTATTTTCTAAGCCGTCTTCTCGCTGGTTTTTGCTTCGCGGTAATAGGACGAGACAGGCCGCAGAGAGCGAGCGAGCGAATGGCCTACGACATCAGCTCCGGGGCCAAACACGAACCCGGGACATTGAAGTTAAGCCTTATCCGATGCGGGGTTGTGTCAAGTTAAATCTAGTTTCTAATCATTATCACGATGTTTGTTGTAGGTGAACGGACAGAATATATCACAATGGGGTTTGTCATTTGTACTGGGGCCGCCTGTAGCGTAAATGCATGGATTTAGACTCTTGGATCATCCAGCGAATGGCACGTGTTGTCCCAAGTGGTGTTTCTAATTTCTCGTTATGTTTCTAAACAAGAACCTCAGGCAGTATTGGTTGTCCCGCTCCCCCGGCTTATGCGGGTAGATGTGTTAACGGCCCCCCTCGCTCAGGCTTATTGTGATTATTCCTTGCGCTCCCCTGTGAACACGACTGTTGAAACCTCTTTTTTTACGTACTCTCTGCAGTATATAAAACCTGCCAGCCCCACTAAAACCTAAACACCGGAAAAATATTTGTCAGTGCGCAAGTCTGTCATAGAAAAACCACAATTCCGCGAGATGTGCTCTCGATTTCAGTGATGTCACACGGTCGAGCTGGAGTCGGAGCGGCCGGACGGCCCCGGAGAGCCCGGCTAATGAGGGCACCGTCCCCGTAAAGGCCATCTCCCGTCTTCCAAGAGTCTAAACGCCAGACTTACAATGTGGTTCGGCTACAGGCAACTCCCCACTCTTGAAATACCCTCTGCAATTGTCCACTTTATGGAAGTCTTACCCTCCAAATTAAATCATGGGGTATTTCTGGCTTCGCTCTCCCATTCGGTAAACAATGTCTTTATCAGCGTTTCCCTGGAAACTTGGGGCCACTTCCACTTGGAGCGCGGACGTGTTGCCGCCGCCGTGTAATGCAACGCTCGCGGGGAGGCGTGGGAAACGCCGGGGTGCAGAACGTCAGCGTTGGTGCACGAGCGTTCGCTCGAATTGCGCGGATGAAACCCGGGTTTACCAGCCCCGAGCAGCGCACCTTAACAGTCCAACACGGTGGGCTTGGTGTGGCTTTTAACAAGGTCAGCGACGCAAGTGTGGGGCAGCGGATGCACACAGGCTCAATAAACTGATCCGCAAGGCCGGTGACGCTGTGGGGGGGGTGGAACCAGATTCTCTGGCGGCGGTTTCTGAGAGGAGGACGCCGTTGAAATGACGTGCCGTCGTGGACAACGTCTCCCACCCCGCTCCATGACGCGCCGGTTGGGCACGGGAGTGCTTTTAGCGATAGACTCATCCTGCAGAAAAGCACCGCAGGAGGTCATTCCTGCCTGCGGCGCTCAAACTTTACACCTCCTCCCCCAGACTCAGACCGCCAGGCACTGGGAGTTCATGGCCACTGGACCGGCCCTGTCGGGTTTTGTCTGTGCTGCTTGTTGTGTGCTGCGGTACTGCAGTATAGATAGGGTGTTATGTGCAGTTTGTGCACCATGCTTGTTGATATATTTTGTTCTTATCTCTATTTCATATTCATCTTTTATTTCTGTTTGTTTCTGTTTCTATTTTCTTATCTTGTGTCGTGTCAGTTTTTAGTTATTAGAGGATGAATATTCGGATTTACCTACCTGTTCTGCTTTAACAAGCAGCATATTAAAGAGACAGTGAGACCAAGTCCCAGTGCAGAGGCCCCCACGGTGGAAACCAGTACACCTGTAAAGCATGGGTGGGGTGGGGTGGGGTGGGGTGGGGGGGGCAACAGAAGCAAAAGAATATCACCAAGGTCGAAGAACCGGTGATGTGGTAACTGGAGTCTTGCACTCACTATCTGTGTGTATGTGTAGTGTTAATGTGTTCCTGCACGTGCACACACACACACACACACACACACTCAGGACCATGTTTTTTTGTGTGTGTTAATGTGTGTTTAAAAATTAGAACAACAGATCGAGGGAAAAACAGTCACAAATCCAGATATGGTTAAATGGTTAAAACATTTGTTGGCAGAAATAACTTGCAAAATGCGACCTTGTTTCTTTGTGCAAAACCAGAACCAACAATAATTATTTACCTTTGTATAATATATATATATATATATATATACACACACACACACCCACACACACACACACACACACACACACATATACATATATATATATATACATATCCATCCATTATCTTAACCGCTTATCCTGCTCTCAGGGTCGCGGGGATGCTGGAGCCTATCCCAGCAGTCATTGGGCAGCAGGCAGGGAGACACCTTGGACAGGCCGCCAGTCCATCACAGGGCCCACACACACACACACACACACACACACACCTAGGGGCAATTTAGTATGGCCGATTCACCTGACCTGCATGTCTTTGGACTGTGGGAGGAAACCGGAGCCCCCGGAGGAAACCCAAGCAGACACGGGGAGAACATGCAAACTCCACACAGAGGACGACCCCCAAGGTTGGACTACCCTGGGGCTCGAACCCAGGACCTTCTTGCTGTGAGGCGACTGCGCTAACCACTGTGGCGCCGTGCCGCCTATATATATATATATATATATATATAAAATCCAGTGAGTCAAGTAAATTCTTCATGAGACAGGACAAGCCTATTTCATGCCATAAGCACTCACAGTTACAGACAACTTAGGAAATCAATTGGTTCAATAATGATGATTGGAATGTTTTGGTTAAATTCTTAAAACTACCCATTTCACTAACTGTAATGAAGTAAAACGGTCTCACAGAGACGTGCAGGGCAGTAGTTTTAATGCGTTACCCAAAGTGTATTAAAACAGTGCGTTAGTGGCCTCCCGTCCTCTGTACGGAGACGGGGAATCACATTGACACTGGGTAAGAATGAAATGCAGTAATAATGGATGATGGGGAGGACGACATGCGACCGTACAGACAGTTAAGGTGCAAAAAAACGAATGAGAGGAAACATACCGAGGTTCATCCAAGATAAGCCGTCTGAGCAACGGAGAGAAAGAGAGAAAAGCACAGAAAAAACAAAATTTCACAGGAGAAATGACACGTCGGATATCTTCACGAGAAGAAGAGTCGCAGCAAAGACACCGTCAAAGTCACACAAAAATACAGACCCAATATTTATAACGTCGAGGTTTTCTTCACCACAGATTGTTGATGAAATGACACCAGCCACCCGTCTTCATACGCGCCCCTTGATAATCAATACACTTTTCCCTGCAGAGAGCCGCTGCCGGTTATCAACTCTTCCCATCGGCCTGACTGGGGCTCTGCTCCATCCAGTCTATTCATAGTACGCAACCGTCTTATTTAACATAACACCACATAAAACTTTGTGCTATCTCATTAAACAGAGCGGTTGGACCCAAGCAACGTCCTGTCACCTCTCCAAACAGACACGTCACACACCATGTTCTCAGAAAAAAACAAAAAACTTACATTTCCACGTGTGGCTAAATGCAGATTAACTGAGAACCACCCGTTCCCCCCGCGAGGTGCCGGAGTTGATTGCTCGTTTGCAAACTTATTTTGGTTCCAGTAATTTCCTGACCTTTCGCTGGCTGAAAGCTATGAAACAACACACAGCCGGGGCCCACGCTGACAAGAGCACCCAACAACCTTCGGAGGGCCACCGGCCCCAGTGAGCGGTCTGCTCTGGGGCCCGCGTCACAAAGCGGGTTAACCGAGTTAGCCAGATAACCGCGCTGAGTAAAACCAGGAGCGGCTCTTTTTAACTGCCGTCCACGTCCCAGATTTTGGGGACACGTGGTTCTACTCAGCAAAGCTATCCAGGTTGGGTTTTTTTTAGACACTTTACCATGGGGCATGTCTTTCTCTGCATTTAGCCCACCCTAGCTGTGTAGCTAGGAGCAGCAGGCAGCCATCGTGCAGCACCCGGGGGGACCAACTCCAGTTCATCTTGCTATGCCTCAGTCAAGGCCACAGACAGTGCTCCTGTCCAGCCCAGCCCGACCCGACCCAGTATTAACCCTACCGCAGACACGGGGAGAACGTGCAAACGCCACACAGAGGATGACATGGGATGACCCCCCCCCCCTCCCCCAAGGTGGGACAACCCCAGGGTTCGAACCCAGGACTTTCTTGCTGTGAGGCGACAGCGCTGACCACTGGGCCCAGCGCCGCTGTTTTCAGCATCTTTGTGATACAGGCCTCTGATCCTTTGCCCAGATATCAACTCTCAAACCAGATTACCATACCTCCATACTGTAAGGGTCTGAAGGACCTTACTGGTCTGCTGTAGCAAGCTCCGAAGCAACATTTTGCCAGCCCAATTATAATCTAGTCCAAATCCAAAATGTCACGCGACTCCTCTCTTCGCCTCCTCTCTTGTCGTCATATAAACCAGAGCAGCGGTCCTCAACACTGCGCTGCCTAATTTCACGAAGGCACCATCAGCCAGAGAAAGAGAGGAGGTAATGAGTGACGTCAGAGTGATGGGCTGCCATGAAAACCTGCCCGGTTTCCTAACCGTGGTGGCACATGGAAAAGAAACGCTATGCAGATGACGATTTGCTCGTCCCTATCAAAAGTGGCACCTCACCTCCAATGTGAATTCTGTTACTGTCTCACATTCAACAAACTCCAAGATCTGGATCTAATGTGTGCCTGATAGATGTCACCCCACCCCCCACCCCTTACTTTTGAGTCTCTGAATGGGTTTGTTCAGGCTCTATGGCTCGACTGCCTGAGCCCGTGACTATGGCCTGCTGTGCAACACCCTTCAACGATGTCTACTACTTTGAACATTGTCATCCATCCATCCGTTATCCAAACCGCTTATCCTGCTCTCAGGGTCATGGGGATGCTGCAGCCTATCCCAGCAGTCATTGGGCAGCAGGCGGGGAGACACCCTGGACAGGCCGCCAGTCCATCACAGGGCCCACACACACACATTCACACCTAGGGACAATTTAGTACGGCCGGTTCACCTGACCTACATGTCTTTGGACTGTGGGAGGAAACCGGAGCCCCCGGAGGAAACCCACGCAGACACGGGGCGAACATGCAAACTCCACACAGAGGACGACCCGGGACGACCCCCAAGGTCGGACTACCCCGGGGCTCGAACCCAGGACCTTCTTGTTGTGAGGCGACCGTGCTAACCACGGCGCCACCCTTGCACATTATCATCTATTATGAAAATCAAGAAAGAAGGTGAAAAGACAAGTGAAGTCCAAGAAGGGAAAAAAATAAATAAATTGCAAAGTATCCGAAGCTTCATATGCGATGCTTTTATTCAAACAGTGTAAAACTAGTGAGCCCTTGCTTATTTCAAGGGGGCATTTAAAACCGAAGCACAAAATGTTACAGAACCCAGGAATGTTTAAGTTACAGCTCTTGCAAATTCGTACAGTTTAGCTGCCTTTCTGCATTGTGCGAGACAATAACCACAGCTACAACAGCAGAGGACTACAATTACCATAACGTATGACTAGTTTTCCCCCATAAAATTCTAAATATTTCCCTGCCAGGAAGTCGTGTTGGTGTGTATTATGTTCAGCTCTACGCTTATAGATTTCCAGGCACAAGATGCAGATGGCTAAAAAAGGTCTGCCTCCGTCACAGGTTTCATTTATAGAACAGCAGCAGTGGAAACAGTATGCAAAACTCTCCCCAGTGACGCAAAAATGTCCATTATTAGACGTCGTTCTCGTTCATCTGTTTGAAAAAAAAATAAAGTCTTGCGAAAGCAAAGCGACGTAGTTAAACATTTTTTTTTGTACTCCAATTTGCACGCGTTACAATCTGTCATATTTGACCAAAACTGATCATACATAATGACCATACATTTTGTGAATAATCCGGCCAAGTTACGGAGCGGTCAGTAACTACAGTAAAGAGGAACCAAAGTACAATCTTTTTTTTCTGACAAAATATGAATATTAATGAATATGATACACACATATTAGCAAAAATAATTCAGTATTAAATATTTTGGTGCAAAGTCACTGGAGGGTGACGGTGTGGTCGTGAGAATGTTTGGCTACAATATGTTGAAACATTTGTCTTTCATTCCGTCCTACACAACTGTGTCTGCTGGGTAACACGACAAGCTGCGTCTAGGCAATATGCAACATGTTGTCACCCATCGCTCTAGTCTTCCCACTCCATTGGCAGAAGCCAGGGGTGTGGATGACCCTGGTGATGGGATTTCGTGGGCGCAGAAGCTGGGGCGGGACCTCCGTACTTGTTCGCCGGCACGCCCTGCTTTGTTGATGAGGAGGTCTTAGCCTGTCCCATCGAGGCTTTGGTCAGAGAGCGACCCAACTCGAGAGCTTCATCGGTCGGCCTCCCGCGAAGGATCTGCCTGACAGTAGGGAGGGCTAGGTCGGACTTACACTCCAGGTAGCTTCTGAGGTTGAGCTCGGGGTAAACCACCTCTCTGAGTGACTGAACCAGCTGGTTCTCACTGTGGGGCTGCTTGAGCTTATGGAAGACCTGCTGCTCCAGTGTGGCAAAGCTCAGCTTATCCACATTCAGCCTCGACTTCCCCCCGTTGTGGTTGGTCTTGCTCTTCTTCTTCTGTTTGGGGTTGGCCGCTGTCCTGCTAAGCTCGCTCTTGGAGCCCTTCCACTTTTTGCCGGCGTGGGACCTCTCCGGGCCGCTTGGCAGGAGTCGGTAGAGCCCTTCGTCAGCCAGGTCCGCCAGGTCACCAACCAGAAGCTGCTGAATGATTTGCTTCCTCATGAGCGACGATGTGACTGTAAGAGTACCGCGCAGTCCTCTGCCTGCGTCAGACACAGAGCCTGGTTAAAACAACCCGCCTCCAGGGATATCCCAGGGGTGCGTAAATATTTGGCCTACAGGCCCAGCATGCAACAGCTTTTTTCTATGATTACAAACTGAGAGAGAGAGAGGGAGCTTCTTCGGAACGTCTCTCAAGAAAGCCGGCACAAGAGGGGCCGCCACACGGCCACGTCCGAACAGAGCCGCCATTACAAAAGCACAGCCCTGTGAGAGAAGCTCTGAAAGAGGACATGCAGATTCCTAAAGTACTGCAATGCGTGGTATTTGGGCCATGCAATTTGGTAAGAAAAAAAAAAACATTGCAAAAACTCTTCTAGGCTGCAGGATTTCTCATTACTGGGCAGTAAAGGTTAAGTAATTGGGAGTTGAAAGACAGCATGCCGTGAGGAAATAAGAAGCTCTTCTATGTGAATTTAAAGGGCAGCGCTAAAAAAAAAACAGCAATCAGGGTAACGGCTTTACCACCGGCGAGCGAAACCAAACAAGCAACAGCCAGTGTGACGGTCATGTTTGACCCCCGCGGGGGAGGAGGGAAACACAATCACACATACCTCGTTCAAAACCCAACCCTCCAGCCCAGTTTAAAGCGGCGCAGAAAGGCCATGCAATTTGAACAATTTAAGTGGCCATTACTCTTGCACTCAATCTGAAGGCCATACTTACCTTCCTTGAAAGATACCAGGACTACTCGGTTGTCGGGGAGCTGTGGTTTTCTGTAGTTGGCGTTCAGCGGCACAGGAGCCGACTCCTGGGCATGGGAGGAGTAGACGGCAGTGGCAAGGGCCAGAAACTGGGGGGGGGGGGGTGAGGCACAACCAAACAAACTGTGTTAAAGACCGAGAGGTTTCTTTTTCTTTAATGAACATAATCAATCGATACCTACGGCTCCACGTTACCTCGAGAGTTCCGGACCGGTCCAAAACGACGAGAAAGCCCGGACAGTGTTTACGCCCGGTGAAACTAAATAGGCCCCGTTTTAAACTGAAAAGGTCAGGGTTCCAGTACTGACGCACCTGTTTGTGGGAGACTGAAATGGGGTTCCTGAAGATTGTCCACAGCACACTAGGGTAGCACGGCGGGGTGGTCAGCGAGCCGTCGTAGCGATAATACTCGTCCAAACGAGCGGGCAGCAGCCGCCGGATGTTGAACCCTGGCACCTGCACCTTCTGATCTGCCGGATGAGAGGCACGGTACAGTGAATTCACTGCCAACTGCGACTATTAACCGCAAGCACCGGTGATATTATTCCTAATTTAGACGAGGGTAAGGTGTAGATGGGTCCCTGAGAGCTGCGAACAGTACAGCCGTTGCTAATGAGCGAACAGAACATGAGGGTTATGATTGAAATGGGGGTAAATGACCAGTGTTAAAGAATTCTCAAGCGATGAACCATCCTGATCTGTTGCCACCAGATGCATGAAGGCTGTTCAGTGTACGAAGCCCCTATAATATAAATCATTATCATTCATTATTTCATGGCTGTGCATAAAGGTGTTGATCCGGTCTACGCTTTACGTCACGAATTAGGATGGCAATTTGTCAAATCAAACGCTAAATATATAGGTAACCGGGACAGCAAATGCATTGCAGTTTTGTAGGGATGATACGTTGTGTAAAAACTGACATTTAACACAGATAAAAAAATTAAAAAAAAATCACAGCTACAATTTGTTAATACTGGTGAAGACCACGTCTGCGTCGGATATGTGCGCCCTAAAACCGGAAAAGACTCCAGTGAGGTGAAATAAGAGACGGAGCTTACCCCTGTATTTGATGCCGTTGATGAATTTGAGGAACTGCTCGAAGGCTGGATTGAATTCGCCGACCTGTGTGAGAAGGCGAGGGGTCTGAGTCACGTGCGTTCTCTGTATCGCGGTCAACTTCCCCGCTCCCCTGCCCCTCTCCCTAAGGCCTCACCTCGATCAGGACGCCCAAGACAGCGAGGCCGTCAGATTTGTCCACAGCCATCGAAATGTTGGCATACTTGTCGGAATTGAAGTGCACAATGTGCATCTGTGGAAGGGCACAGAAGATAACGTAACACCCATATTGAGGAGAAAAGTTGTCATACAAAATCATCCGGAGCCTCATTTCAGAATATATGTGCCTTTCTCTCTTCTCCTCTATCTTAACCTTATATATTCTCTCCTCTTTATTCCCATGTCACAAGTATAAGGTTTTACCGGGTAGCGTGCCGGTCTATTCATTGCCGACCAACATGGGGATCGGCGGTTCGAATCCCCGTGTTACCTCCGGCTTGGTCGGGCGTCCCTACAGACACAATCGGCCGTGTCTGCGGGTGGGAAGCCGGATGTGGGTGTATGTGTCCTGGTCGCTGCACTAGCGCCTCCTCTGGTCGGGTTGGGGCACCTGTTCGGGGTGGGGGGGGGGGAAATGGGGGGAATAGCGTGATCCTCCCACGCGCTACGTCCCCCTGGCGAAACTCCTCACTGTCAGGTGAAGAGAAGCGGCTGGCGACTCCACATGTATCAGAGGAGGCATGTGGTAGTCTGCAGCCCTCCCCGGATCGGCAGAGGGGGTGGAGCAGCGGACCGGGACGGCTCGGAAGAGTGGGGTAATTGGCCAAGTACAACTGGGGAGGGAAAAAAAAGGGGGGGGGATCCTAAATAAACTGTCTTCCCCCCTCTGAACAGTTGTTACTAAGCACGGCACCTTCTTTTCACATAGGAGTTAATTGGACTGGGAATGGCGAGCATAATGTGACGTTCAGGTGAAGACATACGGGTGAGAAGTCCGTTTCAGAAATGAGGCGGGTAAGAAACGCGGGACACACACATCATCTTTGGCCAATTACAACCCAGCGGCAGAGACCTGGCACGTCAGTTCCATTACCGATGGTGCGGCATAAGTGGGCGGTGAACCTCTGGGAGAGTCCCATGAGCCAGATGTGTCGCAATTGTATTCATGCCCATCCTGGGAAAAAAAAAAAAAGAAAAAAAAAGGGGGGGACAAATGCACCGTTTCTGGGAAATGTTCAATTTTCCATCATTCCATCCCTCAATAGGAACATGTCATCAAGGAAGAGGAAAAGACTGTGGTTCTGGAGTCTGGAGACACTTGAAAAGATGCATACCCTCATCATGTCCGCTGACAAAGTCAGGTCAAACCACAGCACCTTAAATGTGGCGGCAGTGTTGCGGGGGAATGGTCCCGTAAAAGGACACAGGTTGTAACTCGCACCATTTCATATTCTACCCGCAGCCATTCAAATTAAATGTCAAATGACATAAAAACGTCAACAACCAAAAAAAAAATTTTTTTTTTTTTGGGTTTGGTCTGCATGTCGAAGCAGAATGCACCCTCCAAACTGCGTAAACTGTACCGACATTACTTCCACGTATTAAAACACACTCTGTAAACTGTGCCTTCTGTGCTATCAAACCTGCCAAGCCCAGCAAGCGCCTTTTTGCACTCTCTCCCTGGTGTTCGCAGAGAGCCACTCCCCTCCAGGGGTGGTGAAAAACCCACACGTATAAAAATCCCATACCCTAATCCTGCAAAGGCCTGGCGAAGAACGAGGCACTGACACCATATTGAGGTCGACTGAAATTACACGTCCGCCATTTGGGCTTCTGCAACCATGCAACAAAACGCACCAATTTATAAATGTCGTTCAGATGTCTGAGCGTAAATTGCAATTTCAGGTTGGGATGACTAATCTGTCATGAAACGTGTTTATTTCCGATCCGTTGCGAGAGCTGCAATTTAGCTGCAGCCCTTATGGTTTCAAACAACAACAGTGTGTTTAACTCTGAGCCTCTCTCCACCGATTGCCTGGTTTGGCCCCGAGAATCATTTAGATTAGAAGCGATGAAGAAAGATTAAAAGTCGCCCGCCACTTATCATATCTGTCTTCCAGCGGGCCTGCCTCGCAACCGCTCAAGTAACTTCGCGATGTTCGGTCGAGGCCTTGGCACACCGGATCAGATGCTTTGGTACGAGCGCTCAGTTGCACAGTAAAGTCAATTACACGAATAAGCAGGAAGATTCACGCTTCTGTAAGTGCCGACAGGGTGGACGCCGTGCCACAGAGTGAAGAAACCAGGGTAGGGGTATGCAGATAGGCAGCCCCTCTTGGGGGTTTTTTATTTCCCCAGCTAGAGCAGTAAGGACTACGAGCCGTGGTGAGTGTCCGCGGCTCGCCGCCGCCTCCTGCCAGTCAAACATCACCTGCTCGAGTCAAAGATCATCGACTCATTTGTGTAGACCCGGCAATCCTCTGGCGTAATGGGGAAAAGGCCAATGAGAAAACCTTTCCAGGCTGCTGTGCAGATCCATTACGCGCCAATCCTCAATTCATCCTTCTGTGTATTTATTTGTTTATTTTCAGTTTTTTCACTTTTGGTGGATTTTTAGTGTTTTGCTGTGCAAAAGCAGTAAAAATAAAAATTAATAATAAGAAATAAGAATTAAATAAGCAAGCTGAGAAAGCCCCCAATTAAAGACGAGCCTTTTTTTTTAATCTTTTTTTTTACCTCTGCTGCAAACTGCTTATTGTTCACCATGTGCTCGGAGCCCGTGGGCCTGCTGGAGGAGCCCCAGTGGAAATGGAGCTGGGCCGCCGTGTAGCGATGAGGCAGGCTGGAGATGTACATCTTTGAAGGCAGGGACACTTGCACTGCGGACAATAAAGCACAAAGTCTCCAGACAAGCGTAACCGGGCAGCGCATTGGCTTTCTTGAGGGCCGTTTATGATGTGTGAATTACGGTATCAAAAATCAACAGTTTGCATAAGGACGCTCGTGTGTACACCAGATGAAAACCTACATCCGTTTAAGCTGTCTGAGGCATGCGGAGAAACCCAGCGGGACGAGGTTTCTTCGCAGGATCTCTTGCAGCTCTGTAATTGCCTTCGAGATGCGACGGAGTGAGTGACGCGGTCGTCTTGTCATTGTCTGAATGCTTATTTTTACACCGCGGAGGGATGAAGGGATGTCTGGATGTGAAAGAACGGCGTCAGCACACTTCAGCCACACCGGCGATGCCAGCTAATGGGGCTGGCGTCGTCGTAGCCCACCGGGCGTGCACACATAGGCGTTTGTCCAATACTTGGGACTCCACCTGACGGCAGGTGGTGAAACGGTGGCTGCTGGGTGGCAAATTATCTCGGCTGATGTCACAGCTGTTGCCGTGTTGTGATGAACGCGGGGCAGACATTACGGGCTTACAGATGCTGTCATTTAAATTCTTCATATGAAGCACTTCTTTTTTTCCGCGTCGAGTTGCGACACGCCTTGTGAGCTATCAGGGGAGCAAGTCTGATCAGTTCTGCCGCGCGCTGCTGAAGGCCGGTTAACCAACCTACCCTTCAATGCATTTTTTTCTCTCATCAAAACAAAGCAAAACAGCGTAACTGTAGTTCTGTACGTCATTTGCTCTCGTGCCAAGGCAATCGCCATAATTTCTGAGTCTGTGGTGCAAGGCTATTGTTGTCTATTCACTGAAAGCTAAATTGGGTTCTACTAATTAAAAATGAAAATGTGTTACCAACAGATACTAAACGCAGTTGTCGGCAATAAAATTGATTCTGGTTTCTTTTGTTACGCTACAGACGATCCGGTGGGGCAGATGACTAATCTCGGCTCTTAGTTTCCCAGACTAAACTTTGGGTGAAAGGATGGCTTAGATAATAAGAGAGCTGTTGGGGAAAATTGCTATGGTTGATGCAGAAAGAGAAGCCTCCCATCACTTTGTTTTAGATTGACTCTCGAAATTAGGCCACCAAGACAAGAAGAGACTATTTCTGAGGCATTTTAAACGCATTTTATTCTGAAATTAGCTTTATATTTAACATAGAATGCCATGGTCTCAAGCGGACTCATGGTATGCTACCTAATCTCTCGTATATGCAGCAGCAGTGTTGCATTTATGTCAGTGGCTAGTAGTGAATTCACTGTGAAAACATTTTCTGCAACTGCAACCTTCTCCTCGGAGTTGAACTCAAACTTTGCATTGGTGTATGAATAGTAAATGGCTGATTGACTACACTCACCAGAGTGTCCATTGTTTCCAAGAGTAAGCTGCTCACTGGCAGTGACGTTGTAGTTCTGAACCTCGATTGGCCGCAGCGTGGGGTCAAACCGGAGCAGCTCCGTCTTGATGTCTATCGGGGACTGGAAAGGCCCACCACAGAAAGGATAATGCTTGGCCCAGTGATGCTCTCCATCCGGTCCTGCAGCAGTATCAATATTTATCAGTAAAAGACCTTATGGACAACATTTTACCATTCTGAATGCAATTATTTTACGGGCAACTCATTTCCACGCAGTTGTGCAGTGCTACTTCATACTGTAAGGCCCCCAAAAAGTATGTTTCTCTATTGAGGAGACAATGGGGGGGGGGGGCAAGTGAAAACATGAGATTTGACTCTGTCCTCAAACAAGGAGCACAGCGGGTGAGGTACAACGACTGCCTTTTAAATGTTAAACATCTCCAGCTTAAAGGGCAGACAGACAAAACCTGCCCTAATGTGAAGTGCAAGAGGTGGTGGCATCAAAGGCCACGTCTGGGTTTGTCCTGGCCTATAAGAAGTCATTTATCTGTGACCAACGTGAAGTATTATTAGCCATTTGCAGCGCTAGTTGTGTGGCAGTATGGGAGAGGCCTGTGGCTTATTCCCAGCGAGCTCTTGGCTCTACTGTATCCGAGGCAGAGAGAGTGAGAAACAGACTGTTGTTTGCCGGGACAACCGGCGAGAACGCTGTCTCTTTCCAAATGAAAGGGTACTATAAAGCAAAGAACACTAAAAATGGGCAGTCTCGCCGATCAAGTCATGTAGTTAAGTACATGACCTCAGCCTGAGGGTGTCTCTCAGCAGCGTGCCTGCAAAAGCAACGGAGCACCCTGCTCTGTCTAAATAGCACTTATCAGGTGTGCAGAAAACACTCATCACAAACCCACGTAAAGGGGGGAAACAGAAACCTCCGGGATGTTTTCCTTCAACGAGCGCATCAGTGTGCGAGGGTCCACACTTGGCCAGTCAGCTGTGACTAATGATCTCCAATAACATTTCCGGCGCACTAAGAACACCCCTGCAAGATCGGGACAACAGCTAATGCCGAATGAATAACTCGGGGGAAAGCGCTGCATGTAGCTGCGCTCACATCACTGTCATGTATTCACATTATCTATTCGCGACCCATCGGAAGAATTCCCCATTCAGTATGTGCCACATTAATGTCACATTAAATATGAATGATGCAGCACGAGGCCTCCTCCTCCTCCTCCTCCTGTCACCGCCGTCCCTTCCCGGAGAAAGTTGAATCGGTACATGACACGCATCAAGTCATCAAGAAAATCTGTTAAGTAACCGAATACTTGTTCGAGGGAAAACCCCGAGTTCAAGCTAGGCAAAGTATTTCCATAATATGAGAGAAACTTGCCGTTATGACTATAATTACTCAGTGTCCAGTTCATTTGCTGTTTTAATTAGAGCCGGCTTGCCCTCTCATAATCACGTCAGTGGCCTGTGGTGGCTCTTCAGCGTTCTTTGGCAAAGCGGGACTCTGCTCGTATTTTCTTCCAACTTTGGCATGGAGTTATGTAAATCTGAAACAAGAATTCCTCCACATCTTTATAGGGATTTTTTCCCCCCTCCCTTTGGAGTAATTCCTCTTACTGTGTGACTTCATAGCGACGTCAAAGTAGGTATGAATTCGGGAATCGACGAGTAGGGCGAGAAACCAAAAGCGTCATCGGTTCAGAAAAAAAAAAAATGGGTAAAAGTAGGGGGAGACGTTCCTGTTTTCTACCGTCTCCATGTTGTCGAGGTGAAGATGTGACATGACTCAGCTTTGTCCCCATCAAGTGGTACCGGCCCTTCGAGCCCGGACCACTGGGACAAAGCTTCTCCGTGTTTTGACTGTAACTGAAGATGAAACCCACCACGCTGCACTTAGGAATAAGCCTCGGGGGGCGGGGTGGAGAGGGGGGGGGCTCTTTGTTTTTTTTTAAACATCAACTCTTTTATTCTGTTGTCATGGCAACCCGTATCACATTGACTTCCTAGTCACCGTGTTGCAATTAAACTGGCAACAGTTGCTAGGAAGTATTTGATTTCATCTATGGGGGGCGGCTGCCCCGACGCAGGTGTAGGAAGTGTTTGTAAAAAGCAAACAGTGCAGGTTTGCATGTGTAATACGGCAAAGCTTTTTGGCTAGGCTAACTCTAGCTAATCAGGGCAACTCTTCTTTTCTTTTTTTTGTGCCATGAACATTGCAATAATTTCCTATTTGGAATTTTTTTTTTTTGTGTGTGCAGGGTAACGAGCTTTCCTTCAGAAAAGCTCTTAGAAATTGTTTGGAGCCAAGCCGTGTCTAGAATGATATTAATAACAGGGTGAATCAGGCAAACTCAGCAAGTGTCATTTCTTGTACCATAATTGTTTGACCACAAATTGCTCTGCATAAAACTGAGATCAGCCTAAAAAAAAAAAAAACAAGACAAAAACAAGGCTGTCTTTCTTTCTTTTTTTTGCCTTCAGCACACTTGTGTAAAAGAATGTGCTGGCTATATCAGCAAGTCTTAAACAGAGAACATTAAATCAAGTTACACACCCCCTTTAATTAGGTTATTCAGAACCGAAAAAGTCTGGATTACCTATTTGGCTCAATTAGCTTTCGTATTGGTTTTAACATTTTGATCTTTGAACGCATAAAGTGAAAAAAATCTGAACGACGAAAAGCAAAATTCTCAGTGAGACTCAAAGCCCGAGCCGAAAGACATCAGCTGCGGCGCTGAACTGAGTTGCACTGCAGTGTTGACATGTGGTGACAGATATGTTCTTAACTGTCCCGCTTTGAGCATGAGTCTTTATGAAGTGTGTTTCTGGGATGATGATGAAGGGGGGAGAGAGAGGATGGGGGGGGGTCAAATGGTAATTTCCTTTTCATCCAGAAGCATTGAAACCAATACTGTTATCACGCTGGCTGTGGCTGTGGCTGGCTCCAACTGTGCACCACAACTGAATTTAATGCCCGGTTTGCTAATGTTGGTTTGAGGGTGTAATACAAGTAAGACTGGCCAAAGAAAACAATCCAAACAAGGAAATGCACGACGAATGCAGCTACACAGGAAGCCACAAGGAAAATTAGTGGTGCTTAAGCCACTGTGGCAAGTTCAATGAATGTGATACTCACCTTTGTATGTCCATTTGGCACCTGAAAGAGACAAGCGAAAAAATGATCATCTGAGCTTTTGCCAGACATACTGTTTGAATTTGATGTCAACTTGGTGCCAGTGTCTATAAATATCACTGCAAAAGACGGAAGACGCGCAAAAAGATGGATTTCTGAAGCAAACTCATCATCACCATCCATCCTCCTTTTTTAAATGTCTATGCATCAACGTTCATGAAAACATTCGAGACGACTGCTCTCTATTACAACTTAACATGACGATGTGTCAAGTATTTTCTCAGTCAAAATTAGAGATACGTATCGGATACAAATAGATACAACCTATGTATCAGATACAATTATGTATACGTATTAGAGATTAAGATTAGAGATTGAGATACATATTAGATACAATTAGATACAACCTATGTATCAGATACAACTATGTATACGTATTAGAGATTAAGATTAGAGATTGAGATACATATTAGATACAATTAGATACAACCTATGTATCAGATACAATTATGTATACGCATTAGAGGTTAAGACTAGAGATTGAGATACATATTAGATACAATTTGATACAACCCACGTATCAGATACAATTATGTATACGTATTAGAGATTAAGATTAGAGATTGAGATACGTATTAGATACAATTAGATACAACCTATGGATCAGATACAACTATGTATACGTATTAGAGATTAAGATTAGAGATTGAGATACATATTAGATACAATTAGATACAACCTACATATCAGATACAATTATGTATACGTATTAGAGATTAAGTTTAGAGATTGAGATACATATTAGATACAATTAGATACAACCTACGTATCAGATACAATTATGTATACGTATTAGAGATTAAGTTTAGAGATTGAGATACGTATTAGATACAACCTATGGATCAGATACAATTATGTATACGTATTAGAGATTAAGTTTAGAGATTGAGATACGTGTTAGATACAACCTACATATCAGATACAAGTATGTATACATATTAGAGATTAAGATTAGAGATTGAGATACATATTAGATACAATTAGATACAACCTACGTATCAGATACAATTATGTATACGCATTAGAGATTAAGTTTAGAGATTGAGATACATATTAGATACAATTAGATACAACCTATGGATCAGATACAACTATGTATACGTATTAGAGATTAAGTTTAGAGATTGAGATACATATTAGATACAATTAGATACAACCTACATATCAGATACAATTATGTATACGTATTAGAGATTAAGTTTAGAGATTGAGATACATATTAGATACAATTAGATACAACCTATGGATCAGATACAGCTATGTATACGTATTAGAGATTAAGATACGTATTAGATACAACCTAGAAATAAGTAAAATTAGACACAAAATTAGGGCTAGATTAGAGATAGACGACTGAGCTGGATTAAACACCTGCCTTTGAGCATCCTTCCTCTGATTCCACTCTACAACTGCCGACTCCGCTTTATTCTAAGAGCCGCTCAATTACCCGCTGATTCAACCCTAATTAAAAGCCTTAACGGCGGTCTGTCTGTCTGTCTGTCTGCCGGCGTGCCGCACGTTCCGAACGCGTCTTACCGTGCAGCACGGCGAAAAGCGCCGCCTGGATGACGGCACCGGGGGCGAAGCTGAGGAGAGTCCGCATCTCGTTCGCTTCACCGCGTCTCGGCCCTGCCTGCCTGCCTGCCTGCCTGCCGCACGTGAACGTAAGACGCCGGAGAGAGCGGAAACTTGGAAGGGGCGCGCGCGCGCCGGCATCCAAACCGGCCGCTTTTATAGTAAAATCCCGTCAGGCTCGCGGTGGCTGCCGCTGACGTCACGGCCACAACAGAGCCGGCCTCCGGGACCGGCAGAGCGGCGGAGGACTCCTCGGGAGTTTACTCGCCGAGCGCAACCCCCCCCCAACCCCCCCAACCCGAGACCCGCCGCGCACGCGCACGTGCACGCGCCGCGGCTATACGAACCAACCGTCGGCTGTTTGGTGGCGCGCGGTTTTTTAATTATTTATTTATCTATTGATTTCTTCTTCTTTGCGGCTTTCGAGTCGGCAGAGTACCGCCGTCCCCACCATTTCTGTTTGCTTTATTTTCGATTGTAAACATTTTTGGAAATAAAAAAAAATAAATGTATAGACCCCATGTCTTCCCGAGCCTGACTTCTGACGCCAAAGGTGAATCTGTAACGTTGTGGCGGTTGGAAGCTGAAACCACACCGGATAAAGTCTCTAAAGTGGGTGACAGTCGGAGGAATCTGACTCGTTTCACCTGCGCTGCAGCATCCGCATTCCGGCACCGGGCAGCACGGGGTGATTGACAGGCACAGCTCGCGCGGCGCAGTCACAGCACGCCAGCGGTCAAACCCGATGCAACTTAAATAAACAGCGTTTGGGACCTAATGAGGTTTCAGCAAAGGAGGGGTGGGTGGGTGGGTGGGGGGGTGAGGGCAGAACAAGTGCCTTCGTGTTGCATATTGAATATTGCACCGTTCAACTTTTATTATCACGGGGTCTTTATTATTTAGGTGAACCTTACTTTATTCCAATGTGTTGACAGCGCCTTTTCACACAAAGAAGCCCCCCCCCACCCAGATAGTTGGTTGAACACATAACCGCATGGATCTGCATAGCCTACTAGCTTCCCCATCCATCACCTTTTAACAACACCATGCCATTCAGCTTTCTTTGAACAACTTTTACCATTTCCCATGTCTATCTATTATTATCCTGCATTGCGTCCAAGCTGCTCTCTCTCTCTCTCTCTCTCTCTCTCTCTCTCTCTCTCTCTCTCTCTCTCTCTCTCTCTCTCTCTCTCTCTCTCTCTCTCTCTCTCGCTCTCTCTCTCAATAAAATAATGGCGCTCAACAGACCTCATCCAAGTCCATTCGGTTTGTCATCTGGAAAAAATGAATGGGACTCTCGGATCCCGTCTGCCAATCAGACGGTCATTATAATATGTGGAAGATTCTATGGAGACGTAACACGTGGCACCATCATTATATGTTTAAGTAACTTACGTTATTTGAGGGGGGAAAAAATATGGTTCTCGCAGCCCTGGTGCTGATATTGCCTCATCTCACTCCAACGATCCTCGGTCCCCTCGGAAATCTGGACTTAATCAAAGTTGTAATCTGGCCCTCCAAAAAGCTGCATGCCCAGATACTTCAAGTTTTGCCTAGGCTTATATGCTTCTGTTGTCATCTTAAAACAAGACTGCATAGCAGCAATTTATATTGCCATGGTAGTAGTGCGGGTGTCCTGACTGGCAGAAATTGTGGTACTGAATTACCTGGTAATAGTAGACATTATTGTATATTTTAAATCTACAAGAATCCATCTCCAAAGCTAAATAAATCTTTTTTTTTGCATAACTGAGAACAAAATGGACATTTGATAATGCTGAATGAAGGAAGATCTGTTTACACTGCTACCCACTTCCCACTGAGTTGAAAATCAAATGGATCTGCATATCAGAATCAGAACCCCTTTTATTGGCCAAGTATATTTGCAAATGCAAGGAGTTTAGCTTAGTGGTTGCTTTTTCATTTGTTAAAGACATAATAAAAAATAACAAAATACAATATAAGGCAATAAAAACAGTAGATAAAAAAAGAAACAGCAAGCAACCCCCCCCCAAAAAAACAGACAATAAAAGAAAGATGAGATCAGAAACGAATACAAAATATATTATTGCACCAAGTAATTCACTGTAGTAATTGTACTGTTAAATATTGGACTGTGTTGGATAATATAAATAATTCTATAACAGCTGGGCAGTGGAGAAGTTGGTAATGAGTTAGGCGTGGGAGTAATGCAGAAATGCTCTAGTAGACGAACACTCAAATTCATAAAGGCACTGCTGGGATTCGAACCCAGGATCTCCTGTTTACTAGACAGGCGCTTTAACCAACTAAGCCACAGCGCCTGATGATGTCAATAGAATGTCTGCGGATCTCAAGAGAGGGCTGCAAAGTCCAAGACTCGCCCCCACAGTGCAAAGAACACCCCCACCTCCACCCTCACTGAGATTACGGTAGGGAGGTTAAGGTTAGGGTAAGTGATACGCTCCTACATGTTCCGCCTCTTGCCTTGCAGTCTTCAGACAGAGATACCTCTAGATCATACTGGTATCAACATTATCACAAACTAGAGGTCTAGGCCAAATACATGAAGCATTATAAATAAAGTTACCATCCTGAAGATCTTAATTTTTGTTTAACTTGCTAGCACCTGTTGTTGGTGCCTGCCAGTAGTTACAGTTGTGTGTGTGTGTTTTTCATTATCCAAACCGCTTATCCTGCCCTCAGGGTCGCAGGGATGCTGGAGCCTATCCCGACAGTCATTGGGCAGCAGGCAGGAAGGGAAGACACCCTGGACAGGCCGCCAGGCCGTCACAGGGCCACAGTTGTGTTTGACCTCTCATAATCCTAAGAGATCTATTACTACTACTTTCAACAGCTCCCGTTAGGACTCGCCACAGTGAAACATCCATTTCCATCTCTTCCTGTCCTCTGCGTCTTCCTCTGTCACACCAGCCACCTGCATGTCCTCTCTCACCACATCCAGAACCTCCTCTTTGGCCTTCCTCTTTTCCTCTTCCCTGGGAGCTCCATATTCAGCATCCTTCCCCCAATATACCCAGCATCTCTCCTCCACACATGTCCAAACCATCTCAATATTGCCTCACTTGCTTTGTCTCCAAACCGTCCAACCTGAGCGGTCCCTCTAATATACTCGTTCTTAAACCTGTCCTTCTTCATCACTCCCAATGAAAGAAAATCTTAGCATCTTCATTTCTGCCACTTCCAGCTCTGCCTCCTGTCTTTTCGTCAGTGCCACTGTCTCCAAACCATATAACATTGCTGGTCCCACAACCATCTTGTAAACCTTCCCTTTAACTCTTGCTGGTACCCTTCTGTTGCCAATCACTCCTGAAAACTCTTCTCCACCCACTCCATCCTGCCTGCACTCTCTTCTCTACCTCTCTTCCATCCTCCCCGTTACTTTGAAAAGTTGACCCCAAGTATTTAAACTCATACATCTTCATCAACTCTACTCCTTGCAGCCTCACCATTCCATTGTCCTCCCACTCATTCATGCATATGTATTCCATCTTGCTCCTAATCACTTTCATTCCTCTTCTCTCCAGTGCATACCTCCACCTCTCCAGGCTCTCCTCAACCTGCATCCTACTCTTGCGACAGATCACAATGTCATCCGTGAACATCATCGTCCACGGAGACTCCTGCCTGATCTCGTCCGTCAACCTGTCCATCAGCAATGCAAACAAGAAAGGGCTCACAGCCGATCCTTGATGTAATCCCATCCCCACCTTGAACCCATCTGTCATTCCAACCGCACACCTTACCACTGTCACACTTCCCTCATACATATCCTGCACCACTCCTATACATACTTGTTTGCTGCTTCCTACTTCATCATACCATACCACCATACAATCTCTCGGCACCCTGTTATATGCTTTCTCTAAATCCACAAAGACACAATGTGCCTCCTTCTGGCCTTCTCTATACTTCTCAATCAACATTCTCAAAGCAAACATTGCATCTGTGGTGCTCTTTCGTGGCATGAAACCATACTGTTGCTCGCTAATCATCACCTCTCCTCTTAACCTAGCTTCTATTACTCTTTCCCAAATCTTCATGCTGTGGCTGATCAACTTTATAACGCTGTAGTTGCTACAGTTCTGCACACCACCCATTTATTCTTGAAAATCAGTACCAGTATGCTTCTTCTCCATTCCCCTGGCATCCTCTCACTTTCCAAGATTGTGTTAAACAATCTTGTTAAAAACCCCACTGCCATCTCTCCTAAACACCTCCATGCCTTCAAAGGTCTGTCATCTGAACCAACCGGCTTTCCACTCTTCATCCTCTTCATAGCTGCCCTCACTTCCTCCTTGCTAATCCATCGCACTTCCTCAGTCACTATCCCTACATCATCCAACCTTCTCTCTCTCATTTTCTTCATTCATCAGCCCCTCAAAGTATTCCTTCCACTTTCTCAACACACTCTCCTCACTCGTCAGCACATTCCCATCTCTATCCTTGATCGCCCTAACTTGCTACACATCCTTCCCAGCTCGGTCCCTCTGTCTAGCCAATCGGTACAAGTCCTTTTCTCTTTCCTTAGTGTCCAACCTCTCATACAACTCACCATACACCTTTGCCATCTCTCTCTTTGCTTTACGCTGCATCTCCTTGTACTCCTGTCTACTTTCTTCATCTCTCTGACTATCCCACTTCTTGTTTGCCAACCTCTTCCTCTGTATACTTTGCTGTACCACCAAGTCTCCTTCCTTGGTGTGTCCAGATGACACACCAAGTACCCTCCTAGCTGTCTCCCTCACTATTTCTGCAGTGCTTGGCCAGCCATCCAGCAACTCTTCCCTATCACCCAGTGCCTGTCTTAACTCCTCCCTGAACTCCACACAATAGTCTTCCTTCTTTAACTTCCACCATTTGATCCTTGACTCTGCCTTCACTCTTTTCCTCTTCTTGGTCTCCAAAGTTATCCTACAGACCACCATTCGATGCTGCCTAGGTACGTTCTCCCCTGTCACCACCTTGCAGTCTCCAATCCCTTTTAGATGGTGCCTCCTACATAAGATATAGTCCACCTGTGTGCATTTTGCTCCATTCTTGTACGTCACCCTGTGTTCCTCCCTCTTCTCGAAATATGTATTCACCACAGCCATTTCCATCCTTTTCGCAAAATCCACCACCAGTCCTTCTACATTTCTCTCCTTGACACCATACCTACCCATCACCTCCTCATCACCTCTGTTCCCTTCACCAACATGCCCATTAAAGTCTGCTCCAATCGCCACTCTCTCCTCTTTGGGTACACTCTCCACCATTTCATCCAATTCACTCCAGAATTCCTTCTCTTCCATCTCACACCCAACTTGCGAGGCATATGCACCAATAACATTCATCAACACACCTTCGATTTTCAGCTTCATACTCATCACTCTGTCCGACTCTCTCTTCACCTCCAGCACACTCTTGACATACTCTTCCTTCAGAATTACCCCTACCCCATTTCTCCTCCCATTCACACCATGGTAGAAGAGTTTGAACCCACCTCTGATACTCCTGGCCTTACTCCCCTTCCAGATGGTCTCTTGCACACACAGTATACCTAAGTTTCTTCTCTCCATCATGTCAGTCAGCTCTCTCCCTTTGCCAGTCATACTGCCAACATTCAAAGTTCTGACTCTCCCCTCCACTCCACATCTTTACCTTTCCTCCTCTCCCGCTGCCTCTGGGCATGCCTTCTCCTGCTTCTTCTCCTTCACCCAACAGTTGCTTAGTTTCCACTGCCACTCTGCTGGCCAACAGTACCAGTGTCAGTTGATGGTAACCCGGGCCTGACCGATCCGGTACGGAAATCTGATTCATGATCTGCATATTTGATTTGGCAAAGGTTTTATGCCGGATGCCCTTCCTGACACAACCCTCCCCATTTATCCGGGCTTTGGACCAGCACTAAAATGCACTGGCTTGTGCATCCTCAGTGGCTGGGTTATAATCCAAACAGATCTACTACTACACTACGACTACTACTACTACTTTCGGCTGCTCCCGTTAGGGGGCGCCACAGCAGATCATCCATTTCCATCTCTTCCTGTCCTCTGCATCTTCCTCTGTCACACCAGCCACCTGCATGTCCTCTCTCACCACATCCATAAACCTCCTCTTTGGCCTTCCTCTTCTCCTCTTCCCTGGCAGCTCCATATTCACCATCCTTCTCCCAATATACTCAGCATCTCTCCTCCACACATGTCCAAGCCATCTCAATCTTGTCTGTTGCTTTTCTCCAAACCGTCCAACCTGAGCTGTCCCTCTAATAACTCGTTCCTAATCCTGTCCTTCTTCATCACTCCCAATGAAAATCTTAGCATCTTCAACTCTGCCACCTCCAGCTCCACCTCCTGTCTTTTCATCACTGCCACTGTCTTCAAACCATATAACATAGCTGGTCTCACAACCATCTTGTAAACCTTCCCTTTAACTCTTGCTGGTACTCTTCTGTCGCAAGTCACTGCAGACACTCTTCTCCACCCGCTACACCCTGCCTGCACTCTCTTCTTCACCTCTCTTCCGCACTCCCAGTTACTTTGGACAGTCGACCCCCCAAGTATCTAAACTCATACGCCTCACCTGCCACCCAGTGACTGCTGGAATAGGCTCCAGCATCCCAGCGACCGTCAGAGCAGGATAAGCGCTTAAGATAATGGATGGATGGATGGATGGATGCTGATGTTACTGTGTCTGCCGTGTGTGTGTGTGTGTGTGTGTGCGCGCGCACGCGTGTGTGTGGTGTTGTGCAAGTTTACACTTCACAAGAACAAGCTCAAAATTCAATTCACAGATTAAAATGAACTAGCTCACGTTCGTAGCTCACAATTTTAAATTCTGAACAAGGTTCACGGTCCCCAAAAATGAACTAGTCGTTCATTTCTCCCTTCAGATTCCTTGCTGACGTGGCTGACGTTCGCACTTTTTCTCAAACCCAGCAGGCACAATTTGCATAAAAATATGACATTTTTTTCCCCATTGGACTCCGTTCTGATTTGTTCATTAAACTCTTTCAAATCTTCATATGAACTTCAGCAGTACTGGCAGTTGCGTCTGACTCGCTAATTGCACTAGCCACGCTGGCATGCCGCGCGCCGTAAAAACAGAGTGAACGCCGCTCACGTGCACCTTCACTAGTTACAAACGGACAGGTTCAGTTCACCAAAAACAAACGCGTTCAGTGTGTTCACGCACAACACGACACTGTGTGTGTGTGTGTGTGTGTGTGTGTGTGTGTGTGTGTGTGTGTGTGTGTGTGTGTGTGTGTGTGTGTGTGTGTGTGTGTGTGTGGCTATGTTCAAGTGTGTCTTGCTCATGCCCAGGACAAGATGATCTCCAAACACCCCCCCCCCCCAGATCCCGACAGTGCACAGGTCACTGATTGGTCGCTGACATTCCCAAATCCCAACTTTAATACGCTGAAGTTGCCCATGGAAAATTGATAACAAATTCGTTATATAATGATCTGAACACAGTGATTAAAGTGGGCCGGAGCTCCCCGGATCCCGACACCGGCACTTCCCCTCCTCCCCCAAGTCAACCGGAGCTGAGATCCGGCACTCTGTAGACAGGAGTAATTTCAACCTTTTTGTCACAGTAAAATTTAAAACAAAAAACATGATGCAGCCAATTCACAAGCATTACAAAATAAATCGCAAAATAAAGTCGTTCTTCTATTTTTATACTACTTTACTTTTTCTAAAAGTTTGAATGATATCACGTCCTCACGTGACCCGCACCTGCCTGCTATCTGGCTTTACCAGACTTGACATCAAAGGAGACTGGCTTCACACTCACGGGTCAGGGTCAGTTCACCGCACCAGGCAGACAAGACTCGAGAGAGCGTCAACCTGCTACCTGCACTATTATCTTGGATTGGGGGGGCATAAAGAGTGAGTATCTTCAGTGTATTTCCAATAGTTTTGTCTAGCTCTGCTGTGGTTTTCATTCAAGCAACTAACGTTAGCGAACGTAACGTTAGCTAGCTAGCTAACTAGCTATCTTCCACCCGGTAACGTTGCTAGCTAGTTGCTGACGTTGCTGGCTAGTTGTTTGACTGCTGCTAGGCAAGCTAACTATCGGTAGCGTCCGGTAACGTTACCGGTAGCTAGCTAGTTATGTTTGTCCAACCTTAGCTCTGGCCATGCAATATTTTCATTCAAATAACTAACTAGCTAGCAAACGTTAGCTACCGGTAGCTATTATTAGCTAACAATGCTAACGTCGGGACTACTGGACCAGTGGTTAGCTAACCTAACGTTAGCTAGCTACCTATCACTCCCGCACTTTTGCCCACCTCTCTAATACAGAGATCCCCCACTTACCAAATCCCACTTTAACCCCTGTCTGAACATACATCAGATTTACATGGAAAAAAAAACATACTGGGACCTTAATCAGCCCAGACATAGGTGGTGTGTATGTAAGCCTCTTTTCTAGTCTGGACCTCAATTCTGACCGGGATTGCACGGGTCCCCCTACTCCAGCGGTGCCATACGGTGTCTGGTGTCGTGCGCTCCGAAGGCTGACGGAGCAGCTGCGGGAGCCGTCGGAGTTGGACTCTTCCTTGACCCAGAGCTCAGGACAACTGACCCGGTGTTCCCCCGGTGTCAGCGGCCCTGTGTGCACTTCTATCCATACGCTTGATTAATAATGCTGTTGTGTCTGTCAGCTGTGTGTGTGTGGGGGGGGGGGGGGGCGCTGTACCAGGCTATGCAACGCTGTTAATGCTCGTGTTGGTGCCTGTAACATTACCTCTGGTGATGCATAAGCCTTGCATGATTAAACTGTGGTGCATTCAGGCAAGTATAGCTGCAATGGCCTATTTTGGTTAACAAATTCGTTTCAGAACCCATTAAGCCCGATTGGTCTTGGACGAGCTAGGCCCACCTGATTTTCTACGTGTCCACCAACACTGATTTCTGCCTACGCCACAGCTCACAAAGGCATTTATGATTTGGCCATTTCTGAATTGCCAGTGACAAACTATCAAAATGACATTTGTTTGCACGCAAATCTTCAGGATTTCACACTTCAACTTTCTTTGTGGGGGGGGGGAATAGCCACCTCATACATGAATTTGTTGAGGCTATGGTACTGTAAATAGAGACAGCAACAAAATGCATTGATTAATAACACATGTGTGTATGTTAAGAGTGTTTGGCTGTCCGGGTAGCGTAGTAGTCTATTCTGTTGCCTACCAGCACGGGGATCGCCAGTTCGAATCCTCCGGTTACCCCCAGATTGGTCGGGCGCCTCTACTGACACAATTACCTGTGTCTGTGGGTGGGAAGCTGGATGTGGGTATGTGTCTTGGTCGCTGCACTAGCGCCTCCTCTGGTCAGGCGGGGCACCTGTTCGGGGGGGGGGGTCCTCCCATGCGCTATGTCCCCCTGGTGAAACTCATCACTGTCAGGTGAAAAGAAGCGGCTGGCGACTCCACATAAGTACAGAGGGTGCAGCAGCGACCGGGACGGCTCCGAAGAGTCGGGTAATTGGCCCAGATACAATAGGGTTGAAAAAAAGGTGTTTGGCTGGAAAGGACCATGGTTTTGTCCTTAGATTACATGCCATGATCACTTTTTCCCCACAACGCAAGACATTCATCGGCATTGTGTGTGTGTGTGTATATATACATATACATATACTTTCGGCTGCTCCCATTAGGGGGCGCCACAGCAGATTTCCATTTCTTCCTGTCTTCTGCATCTTCCTCTGTCACACCAGCCACCTGCATGTCCTCCCTCGCCACATCCATAAACCTCCTCTTTGGCCTTCCTCTTCTCCTCTTCCCTGGCAGCTCCATATTCAGCATCCTCCTCCCAATATACCCAGCATCTCTCCTCCACACATGTCCAAACCATCTCAATCTTGCCTCTCTTGCTTTGTCTCCAAACCGTCCAACCTGAGCTGTCCCTCTAATATACTCGTTTCTAATCCTGTCCTTCTTCATCACCCCCAATGAAAGATATTCAATAGGATATTCAGTCGGATAAGATATTCAATAGGAACACCATCAAAATTGGTTACAGCTGCATGCCTAGCATTCAACAAATAATATCGTCCCACAACACAAGAAACATGAAGAAATCGATGACACCTTCATCACAACCGGACACCCCCAACTGCAACCGCCGTTTGAACGATTCATGTCCCCTTGAAAGAAAATGCCAGACGAAAGGAGTTACTATCTACCAAGCTACGGTGACGACAAATGACAATGGCCAAATAGAGACGGTCTAATAGAGGGAACATTCAAAAAGAGGTTTAAAGCACACGTGCAGATTTAGAAACAACCGTTTAAAGAATGTAACATCTTTAAGCTGCTACATTTGGTCATTGGCGGACAGAAACATTAATTATTCAACCACCTGGAAAATCCTCTCAAAGAACAAAGCATATTTAACCAGTAGTCAAATGTACACTCTGTGTCTAACTGACAAATATTTTATCATTTGCAAACCAGAAATGTCCACACTGAATAACAGCAATGAATTGGCCAGCAGCTGCAGACCATAGATATAAGCACCTATTTTGTAATTATAAATAAATCATGCCAATAGACAAATACCACCCCCCCCCATCATTGGACCGTTAGTGTTTACGTGTTTTTGAATTTTTGAATGTTGCACCTCTCCCTTCCCCATTGGACACTGTGCACATGATGTGCATGCCGATGCAGTAAATGGTAGGTTCTTTACCGTGTAGCTTTGACAGCTGATGATTGCTTATGGCATGAAACAGGCTTGAACTGTCTCAAAGACTTTACTTGACTCACTGGATTATATATATATAAATATATATATATATATATATATATATATATTTATATATATATATATATATATATAAGCGGTTCAGATAATGGATGGATGGATATATAACTTTGTTAAAAGAAACACTTTACATTGGTGGACATCGTCGATGACAGTGGGACGGCTTCTGGCCGTCGAGTGGTCCTGTCTACCATGGTGAGGACAGAAGTATAACCGTGGGAGGGGAGCAGGGGGCCACGTTTACATGGTCGAACCTCCTTTCAGGCACCGGGAACTGTGCCAGGGGGCTCTGGTGTGGCGGTGCACTTTAGAGCGCTGACACTCCACGCAGGTGTCAGCCCAGTCTCTCATGTCTTTTTTGAGCCCGTGCCAGATAAACTTGGCTGTCACTAGTCTTTGAGACGGCTTTTTGTTAGGGTGGGAGAGGCTATGTACAGCGTCGAAAACACGCCGCCTCCAGCCAGTGGGAATGATGGGTCGGGACTGGCCCGTGGAGACGTCGCACAGGAGCGTGGTGCCAGCGTCGTTGAAAGCTACGCCCTCTAACTGCAGCCCTGTGACAGCCGTGCTGAAAGCCTGCACGTCTGGGTCGGAGGCCTGGTCAGCTGCCATGCGGGCATAGTCATGACCCAGGTGGATGGACCCCGCAATGGCCCGGGAGAGGCAGTCGGCGACGAGGCTGGTTTTGCCAGCAACATGCTGTACGTCCGTGGTGAACACCGAGATGAAGGAGAGCCGTCGTTGCTGGCAGGCGGATCACTGCTCCGCCACCTTGGCCATGGCGACCGTCAGCGGTTTGTGGTCCACAAACGCTGTCAATAAAACTACTCAAGGAAGGACATACCATCTACTGCCTCGTCATGCATACCACGTGCACATTGTCCAATGGGGAAGGGAGATGTGCGTGCATATATATACATACAGTGCATCCGGAAAGTATTCACACCCCTTCACTTTCCCCACATTTTGTTATGTTACAGCCTTATTCCAAAATGGATTAAATCTCTTTTTTTTCTCATCAATCTACATATAATACCCCATAATGACAAAGCGAAAAAGGTTTTGTAGAAATTTTTGCAAATTTATTGAAAATAAAAAACTGAAATATTGCATGTACATAAGTATTCACACCCTTTACTCAGTACTTGGTTGAGGCACCCTTGGCAGCGATTACAGCCTCAAGTCTTCTTGGGTATGAAGCTACAAGCTTGGCACACCTATATTTGGGGTATTTCTCCCATTCTTCTCTGCAGATCCTCTCGAGCTTTGTAAGATTAGATGGGGAGCGTCGCTGCACAGCTATTTTCTGGTCTTTCCAGAGATGTTCAATGGGGTTCAAGTCTGGGCTCTGGCTGGGCCACTCAAGGACATTCACAGACTTGTCCCCAAGGCCACTCCCTTCGTTGTCTTGGCTGTGTGCTTAGGGTCGTTGTCGTGTTGAAAGGTAAACCTTCGTCCCAGTCTGAGGTCCTGAGCGCTCTGGAGCAGGTTTTCATCAAGGATCTCTCTGTACTTTGCTCCATTCATCTTTCCCTCGATCCTGACCAGTCTCCCAGTTCCTGCTGCTGAAAAACATCCCCACAGCATGATGCTGCCACCTCCATGCTTCACTGTAGGGATGGTATTAGCAAGGTGATGAGAGGTGCCTGGTTTCCTCCAGAAGTGACGTTTGGCATTCAGGCCAAAGAGTTCAATCTTGGTTTCATCAGACCAGAGAATCTTGTTTCTCATGGTCTGAAAGTCCTTTAGGTGCTTTCTGGCAAACTCCAAGCGGGCTGTCATGTGCCTTTTACTGAGCAGAGGCTTCCATCTGGCCACTCTACCATAAAGGCCTGATTGGTGGAGTGCTGCAGAGATGGTTGTCCTTCTGGAAGGTTCTCCCATCTCCACAGAGGAATGCTGGAGCTCTGTCAGAGTGACCATCGGGTTCTTGGTCACCTCCCTGACCAAGGCCCTTCTCCCCCGATTGCTCAGTTTGGCTGGGCGGCCAGCTCTAGGAAGAGTTCTGGTGGATCCAAGCTTCTTCCATTTATGAATGATGGAGACCACTGTGCTCTTCGGGACCTTCAAAGCTGTAGACATTTTTTTGTACCTGTCCCCAGATCTGTGCCTCGATACAATCCTGTCTCAGAGGTCCACAGACAATTCCTTTCACTTCAAGGCTTGGTTTCTGCTCTGACATGCACTGTCAACAGTGGGACCTTATATAGACAGGTGTGTGCCTTTCCAAATCATGTCCAATCAATTGAATTTACTACAGGTGGACTCCAATCAAGATGTGGAAACATCTCAAGGATGATCAGCGGAAGCAGGATGAACCTGAGCTCAATTTTGAGAGTCATAGCAAAGGGTGTGAATACTTACGTACATGCAATATTTCAGTTTTTTACTTTTAATAAATTTGCAAAAATTTATAAAAAACCTTTTTCACTTTGTCATTATGGGGTATTGTCTGTAGATTGATGAGAAAAAAAAGGAATTTAATCCATTTTGGAATAAGGCTGTAACATAACAAAATGTGGGGAAAGTGAAGGGGTGTGAATACTTTCCGGATGCACTGTATATATATATATATATCATACCGTCTGTGATCCAAGGTGCAAGGGCATACCTTTTTACTGTGAGCCTATTTTTTTATTTCTCAACTGAATTTTTTATGTTTTGAGCTGTATGCTTATGTTGATCAAATATTCTTTTTTTTATAACTTAAATGCAATATGTGGATCTCTTGGAGGCACTGATCCCAACTGCTGCAGAGAGGAAGATGAATGTCTCACTTTCTAATTTCACTTACCTTATGTCACACATTTTATTGAGCAAGTAACAAGCACAAAATGCATTGCTGCTGTCTCAATGTTTACTGTTTTCAAAGGTAGTTTCGCTTTTGGTAAATGGTTTTATTTCATGTTAACACTTTCATTCAAAAAATGTGTAATTAGAAAATACTGAGCTGGTGATATGCATGCATTCATGGAAAATGCCAGTGTTTGCGTACTAAATGGATTTCTTGTAAAGTGTGGTACATTAATAATAATAATAATAAAATTTATATGGTGCTTTTCTAGACGCCCAAAGTGCTTCACAAGGTCAAAATGTTTTTAACCTTGGGATTTCAATGCTAGAGTCGCCTTGTTTCAATTCAGTCAAAATACTACAGTCAGACTATCCTATTCTCATTCTTTTTCCTGATGTTAGTGTGACCAACTCTAAAAATGCGCTTCATCAACAACATGATGGTGATTCACTGCAGCGAATGCTTAAATTCAATCACAATGAACTTAAACGGCAAGGCCCCCTACTCTTTTTATCTCTTCTTTTTTGAGCCAAGTCAACTTCACCAGGTTGGACGGCCCAGTGGTTAGCACTGTTGCCTCACAGCAAGAAGTTCCTGGGTTCGAACCCCAGGCCATCCCACCTCCTTTCTGTGTGGAGTTTGCATGTTCTCCCCATGTCTGCATGGCTTTCCTCCAGGTGCTCCAGTTTCCTCCCACCCTCAAAAAGACATGCACGTTAGGGTTAATACCAGAGGTGGGGAGTAATGAAGTACAAATACTTCGTTACTGTACTTAAGTAGATTTTTCAGGTATGTGTACTTTACTTGAATATTTATTTTTCTGACAACTTTTTACTTTTACTCCCTACATTTTAACACAAATGTCTGTACTTTCTGCTCCTCACATTTTCAAAACAGGCTCGTTACTTTAGTTTTAATGTATTTGGAGGGAATGATCGATTATTAACATTATAACCCTGTAGACTCATAAGTCAGTCTCTAAACGCTTAGCGGAGATGATCTCGGATAGTCTCGTGATACCAGACAGACGTGATTTTATTTGAAGTTGGGACAGTTCAGATAATAGTAGAGCTGAACGATTTGGGGGAAAAAGGACTATACCAGTGTTGTCGCATGTTTTCTTTATTATTATTATTCATATTTTCTGGGGCTAGGCCTATCATAAAATGATCTACTTCTCTGGCTAACATTCACGGTGCCTTGATGGAAGTCATGGACGTTTGAATTCATAAAACGATCTTTTCACCGAGGACTATTTTCAGGCTAGACTTTCAAATTAATCCGTGCCTTCAGCTAAATTGAAACACAGTGATAATGTAACGTTGACTAAAAATAAAGGTGGCATGGTGAAATGGCCGAGCCTGTACTTTTTACTTTCAACTTGTGTAAAGAAGTTGAGTCAGTACTTCTACTTTTACCAGAGTCTATTTTTACACAAGTATCTGTACTTCTACTTCGAGTAAAGAATGTGCGTACTTTTGCCACCTCTGGTTAATACTCCTGTCTGTGCCCCTGAGCAAGGCAACAGAAAGAAGAGCTGGGGTTGGTCCCCGGGTGCTGCAGCTGCCCACTGGTCCTAACAATAGGACGGGTGAAATGCAGAAAACAAATGTCATTGTAACCGTACAATGACAAAATAAAGTGGCTTTCTTCTCTCTCTTTCTTTCTTTTACAGTAGGTTCTTGAATCGGGCAGTCTTTAAAGGGTTAGATGAAAGCTAAAAGCTAAGATTTGATGACTCCACGTAATTTCTATTTTAGTATACCGGGCCCCACCCTGCTTCAAGTAGCACTTCACTAATTTTGAACTGTACTGACCGGTGTCTCCATCAATCCCATAGTAGTACTTCTTCTTCTGTGGTGCGGATACAGAAGCGTAAAACAGAATGGGACCCTTAATAAATCCTCAGTGGGGTTTGCAAACAGTGGGCTTCTGTAATCCACTACTGGCTCTTGTGGGACATACAGTAGGTACGTATAGCGAATCCAAGTTTTCACAGGGGTGCAACATTGTTGTACACAATATGTGCATGTTGAGATGAATAAAATTGGTTAAATCATTGATCAAAATAATTAGTGGCAACACATTGGTGCAATGACACTAGAAACGTGACACGAAACCAAGATTGTCGCCAAGGCAGAGAAACAGTACTATCGAAACAAAGGATCAAAGGTCAGTAATGACGGTGACAACCTTCCCCCGCTTGTATTTTACTGCCCTCATTCACGCCAGGCAAGGGTGCATGCACCGAGAGGAGCAGCAAGATGAATCACATTCTAGTGTTGGGGATTGCTCTTTCTACCTTCTGCACCAGCCATTCCATTAAAGGTATGAAGAAATGTCTTCCTTTTTTTTTTAAATTTAGGATTCTGTTTCGGGACAGTGATCGGCACAAAATGAACTAAGAGGGCACTTTCGGCACGCGGCCTGGATGTCGAAAACAAATGTGGTACAGGTGCCGGCTTCTCGTGTAGTTTCAATTTCAGTAAATCCAACAGAAGACGCAGTCAAGTGACATTGATTACGACACGGTCAAGTGTATTTCATGAATTCTGGTGATGGTAAGCCAGGACACACAACAATAAGCAAAAGTTCAGCTTTGCTGAAATAACAGTTGGGAGATAAGGCGTCTCCTTCGGGGTTTTTTTTACGATACATTATCTCTCTGAGGACATGGCGGGCTAACGGGCAGTTGGGAGGTTTCACTTCTTTCCTGCGGTATACTGTAGCCTGACTTCAGGTGTTAGGAATATTGTTAGCATATTCTTACACGGGGCAAATTTAGAGAATTCACTTAACTCGTGTGAAAATATATCCGATACTTGATTGCAGACATGGCTTAAGGGTCGAGGTCTATCAGTTAAAACAGGGAAGCAGGCGTCCGGGTAGCATGGCGGTCTATCCCGTTGCCTACCAACACGGGGGTCGCCGGTCCGAATCCCCATGTTACCTCCGGCTTGGCCGGGCAGCCCTACAGACACAATTGGCCTTGTCTGTAAGTGGGAAGCCGGATCTGGGTATGTGTCCTGGCCTCCTCTGGTCGGTCGGGGCGCTTGTTCGGGGGAGGGGGGGGATGATTGGGGGGAATAGCGTGATCCTTCCACGCGCTACAACCCCCTGGCGAGGCATATGGTAGTCTGCGGCCCTCCCTGGATCGGCAGAAGGGGTGGAGCAGCGACCGGGACGGCTCGGAAAATAGGGTAATTGGCCAAGTACAATTGGGGAGAACAAGGGGGAAAATTTAAAAAAAAAAAAAAAAGCAGGGACGCAATCCCAATATTTCATTTTTCCATCAAGGACATTCTCATGTCATGGCGCAAACGTACCTGTAGCCAACAATGAGCAGCTCTGTAGACACGACTACAGAAATAAGATGTTAAACAGCTCCACAGTCCCTGAAATGCTATTTACTCAATTAAGGCCCCACAGCAAAGCTGATTCCACAGTTCCTGTGTACTGAACTCTGACATCGCCGCTGTCTGCGTCTTACTGCTCTGAGCACGGTTAACCTCAAAACATGTTCATCTCACCTCGCCGCCATGGAACGGATTGAAAATATGCCACGGTGCACCACCCTGGGCCCATCCCGAAACTGGCGGGATTCCTATTAGCTCCCAGTCCACAGTTTTAAGCATATGTTCTTTTAAGTGGAGTTTCTATTCTTTCACTGTTAGACGTGACGTTTGAGACTACTGGCCTCCTGTGAAATCTACGAAGGGGTGGGAGTGCTGAAAAGAGGCCATATAAATGACACATTTTTACTGCAGCAATAAAAAAAAGGAGTGGATCCCTGGTGATGGGCTTGGTTAAACATTACTCATGTCCTTGATGCTTTGCATGGAATCATAATTATACCCTGTGCAGTGTTTATTCCCTGTGTTTATTCAGCATCTGACAGGTAACAGCAATACTTGACAGGGGAAATTGTTCGTATACGTTGACTTTTCACACTGACAGATGTTGCGCTTTCTATCAAGATTTGATCAATTCTATAAACAGATTCAAGAATGCCCTCCGCTGTTTTTTTTTGGGAATGATGAATCAGTTCAAAGAGGGCGGAATCAGGTCATCTGGATGCAACGTTTACTGACAGATACGTTTCATCACTCAGCTAAGTGACCTCTTCAGTCTAAACCGACTACAGGCATCCCCACCCCTTATGAACAACACTGTGCAATAGGGTTGCCTAACGACCGAAACCAACGACCAGTTTCATGTGCAAATATGGGTTTGACCATTAACTAGAGCTTCGGTGGCCATGTGCACTATTCACAGAGGACTGGGGAATAGTTGCAATCACAGCATTGTAAGATGGTGACAGCTGTACAAGTCACGGCAATCCTCCTGGCACTTAACAGCATACGCTATATTGCTCCGTTTGTGCCGGGGGACCCGATCCTTGGGGTGGACCGACTTCTGGCCCAGCGTATTTTGGGGTTTGAAAGCAACCGAGATGCTGCGTTTTGAAAATACACATCTCAGCTTTTCCGACGCTCCCGCCACATACGGACTCGCCGCCGGCTTACGCTTAGGCAGCCGTTGTCCTTCTCCTCTCTTCGATTGGCTGGTGCACTGTTTGGGTGTCTTCCTGGCTTTGACAAATGCCCAGTTAAGGGTCAGGAGGATTGCAGTGACTTGTACATTGGGGAAACTAAACAGACAGTCTACACCATCTACAGGCCAGTGGCCACTCTTTCAAGGATGAGGATGTCCACATCCTTGGTAGGGAGGAACGATGGCTTGATTGAACGGGGAGTCAAAGAGGCCATCTATATTAAAAGGAAATTAGCATCCCTGAGCCCGGGGGGGGGGGGGGTCTAAGAGTACATCAGTCGCCATATGACAATGTTGTGATTGCAACTATTCCCCAATCCTCTGTGACTAGTACACATGGTCATTGAAACTCTAGTTAATGCTCACACCCATATTTGCACATGAAGCTGGTTGTTGGTGTCAGTCGTTAGGCACTGTATTGTACTGTGTTGTTTATAAGGGGTGGGGACACCTGCAGTCAGTTTAGACTGAATTTGTCACTTAGATGAGTGATGGAACATATCTGTCAATAAACGGTGTATCCAGATGAACTGATCCAACCTTCTTTGATTTTCTTACCTGGATTATTGAGCACGCATGAAGACAAATGAATCATTTTGCATTTTTCTCTTTGTCATCTAACAGAATTCTGTAATTTGCCCCATGAAGAAGGCACCGGCACAAGTTTCCATTTCGCCACCTATTATGATCCCAGCAAAGACCTTTGCTATCCCTTCTTATACAGAGGGGAAGGAGGAAATGCAAATCGTTTTGATAATGAGAGAGAGTGCATGAGGAATTGCTCTCCCAACGTAGACCAATTCTACCCTATGGATGGTAAGACAGCCTTGTAAAGCTCAACATAAAAAAAATAATAAAGGATTTTGAATTCTCGAGATTTTTGGAATGTAACCACGCACCATAACATGGTTTCCTCAGGCTCAAACTGGCAGAGATGTCCTTACGTATGCCTGTGAAATGAGGACTTTGTGATTATTGGGCTATACAAATAAAATTGACTCGACTTTGAAATATGAACTGCTGCATTAAGCCTGCTTGATCACATCTCAGCAGTAAAGCCGATGGAAGAGGAGAAGGGCAGAAAGAGCGACAGATAGTAAGAGAGAGAGAGTGGGAGAGAATTTACAGAGAACCCACTCCAGGATCTCTTAGGGTCACCCTCATGTACATTTTGTCAGCGCTTGTATTTGTCTACGTCTACAGAGGGGCATCCGATACCTTCTCCATGACCACGGAGCCTGTTAGATCAGCGCAAGTGCTAGTTTATAGAAAGTCTAGTCTGTAACTATGCAGGAGTTGGGCCGGGTGACTTTGTATTAGCAACTGTTAGCTGAGTTAACTGAGCACGTCATTATCTCTGTGAAGGCAAAGGGAGTTCTCTGCATCAGGTAATAGCCACATGCCATCCAGTGGTGAAAAAGTGTAACTCCAAACACAGGAAAGGATGTCAGGGAAAATGTTTAGGGCTAGCTTCAGAAGAAGGTTGGGTGCATTTTTTTTAAATCGCATTATTAACCTGTTTAATAAACTTAATATGTAGTTATTGCCATGCTAGAATGTTTTTAACATTAATATTTAACTTTTTCTCTTAACACACTAAACTAAATAACACACTAAACAAGGAAACTAAACGCATGTATGCACACACACACACACACACACACACACACACGTGTGTGTATAGTATATATTGTTGTTGTTGTTAAAAGGATGCACTTATTTTCCCTCCTTTACAGAGTCCATGGCGTGCCACTTCAACTATTCCAAGGGTGGCTGCGATGGCAAATCACTGCGTTTCTACTATGACTCAGTTCGTGACAAATGCAAGAAGTTCTTTTGGACTGGCTGCCTTGGAAATGGAAATCGATTTTTGAGCCAAGAGAGCTGTAACGCCACCTGTGCCGGTATCCATGGTGGGCAAACACGCTACAAATACATCTATGAGCGACTCGTCTTGTTCGCTGGCATGGCTGTGTTGTCTTACAGTCGCATGTTGCATTTACTGATCCATTATTTGTTTCTAAGATGACGGTGAGGGTGAGGAGGAGGAGGAGCCCGACACTCCAGTCGGTGAGTACACATACATACACAGTATAACAGCACATGCATCCCATCAAATATCAGCAGGTTCACATTGGGGAAAAAATGGGTTCAGATTATGGCCAACTATCGTATCACACTCACTTCCACCACTGCATTTCTGGAATGACTGGTGACGCATTTTTCAGAGTCTAATCTTCGTATAATTGAAGTGGCGGACACCTGTGCGGATACTTGGCAATTGCTATCATGCAGCATCTTCCCAAATCAAATAAAACATGACTGAGCCTAGGTTTTGACTATGGATCTTGTGGTACCTGTTGAAAAACAAGTCTTTTACGAGCTTGTTTTTCTCTCGCCGACTACGTCAACTTCATTTTGAATACACTACTGTTTCGCTTGAATGTTTGCATTTGGCTGCTATGCTGAAGAAGTAAAAAACGCTATGTGCCTAGCCACGTCTCACGAGAAAGTCCTACCAGCCGGCAGCCAATAAAATGAGCAACTGCAGATGCGTTCATGTTTTGAATATTTGCAGATTTTGCTATTTTCTTCAATACGGCAGCGACTGCTTGTAAATCTTCGGGTCTGAACTTTAGGCCTTCATAGCGATACAGTGCTCATTAAGAGCAGACCTGTTATTATAATCAAACTGCAGAATTATCGCCTGTAATTGCCTGTAAGTATGTGTGGAATTGAGGGAGGCATATCTCTCGGCTGCCTCTCGCAATAAATCACTCAGTGCATGCTCGTAATTATGAATGAGCAAAAATGTCTCTATTCCAGGCTGTCATACACATGATGGACTCCGAATTCCTCCCTCTAGTCCCTCCTCACACACTACTGGCATATGGATATGTATGCATATGTACCATTCACCTAATATATGTGGCCGTGTGTAATATGCTCTGCATCACTGTACTGTATGTGGAGCGTCTGCTGTCGTCCATGCATGTATTGTGCTGCAGAGTTTGTACATATTGCACCGAAAACAAATTCCACCGGCCTTGGTCGTTCGTAGTCACCCTTAACGCTAGATCAAGAGATGGAAACCGTCTAAGCTTTCGTTATAATGCAGTTCCGATAAACACTCGAGTGTGAGTAAATATGCCTCCCCCCTCCAAACTACTTTTAGAGCATATTTTTATTTACTGCCTAATACTGAGTTCTTTACAGATTCGGGCCTCTCTCGCTGAAAACAGTTGCGTTTATATATATGGACAGTAACCTGCTTTTTGACATCTGTGCTTCTTTTCTATACTGACAGCGCTCATCTGTGGAATTGTGTTTGGTGTAATCGGTGCCATCATCCTCATCGTTGTAATTGTCCTACTTGTGCAGTCGAAGTAAGTACCAAATGCGTTTCACACGTACCTTTCGACCCCCCAGGGCAATAATAATTAAAATTCATAAATATTAACAGTAATAACAGCAACAATGAAGGCTTAATTTACACCGCACTTCATTCCATTAAACGATTTCTTTGGAATATTTGCTATGCTAGACAGCGTCTGTTTATTCATAATTCTCTCTTTTCAAGGGACAGCCCCAAAGGGGCGCCAAAGAAAACCAAAGAAGCCCAGGCACAATTACCTCTTCAGGAAGTCGAGGTGGAAATCAAATAAGAGGATCAAATCATTGACAAGACAGCATGTGGACCCCGTCAGGCTTCACTGTGTGCAGCCGCGCTGCTGGTCTCCATGCTAACTCTTCAGAAGAGCACGTCATGTATTTTTATATCTCTGCTAGACATTTGTATGTGCTTTTGTTTAAAGAAGTTCCCTTTTTTTTGTTAGCTAAGGGTCACCGCTGTCCTGAGAGCTCCTCGACTTAACGTTTATTATTTCAGTAATTTAAAGTCATTGTGATTTGTGACAGCTGTAGTGGACTCATGCACATAATTCACCATTGCTTGTTTGTATTAAGTTGAGTGTTCACTTTTAACTCCTGAGACCAGAGCTTTTGTTTGGTATGCATTCGTTTTTGTTTTGTAAGCGTGACATCATACGAGGCTGCATGGTCTCTGGGGGCCTCAGTGTGCAGCCAAGGTAACGGAGCAGCATGTTGTCAAGGCCGGGTTGTAAAATGAAAAATAAACGACACACGCGTTCGTGTTTTCAAAGAGAGAAGTTGTTCGTCTGTTTTCTCCGAAATTCCCCACTGGTGACCCCGACGCTCGTCTGCTGGACGTTTGCAGAGACAGCGCCTCACGAACATGTCGACTAATCCAGTTTCTCTCGAGCTGCCGGAGTTCCAGGAGTCATCAGCCTCGGCTTGGTTCGCCCAGACGGAGGCACAGTTCATGCTGCAGGAAATCACCGCGGATGCCACAAAATACTGCAGTGAATTCAGGGGGCAGCCTGGGAACCGCCGCAGCCGGGACGCGAACCTGGAGCTCCCGCACCACGGGCGACGTTAACCAGTCGACTAAACTTTAGTCGACCCATTAGCCTAGGGCTAATGAGTCTATTTACCCATTCACATTACATTAATGTTATGTGGTGTCGGCCCTCGGGAGTTCAACAGCAACCAGAGTGGTGAGTTTCCTCAAAAACCCTCGGCAGCAGGATAAATACGAGACACTCAAGGCTCATCTGTTGATAACTCTTGAATTTTCTGACGCTGAGCGGGCCAGCTGGCTTTTCTCTCTACAAGGTCTCGGTGACAGTACGCCGTCTGAACTCATGGACAGGATGCTGGATCTTCTGGGAGAGCAAAGGCCCGACATCCTTTTGTCCAACTGTTTCTGCAATAGCTGCCTTCTCAGGTATGGGCTGCTTTGGCCAGCACTGCCATCACTTACTGTCGTGCTCTGGCCGAGGAGGCTAATACATTTTTCATGGCTGGTGAACAGCACTGTGCGGCCATGCTTTTTTCCTGCCCAAGCATTTTCACCACTGCCGGGAAACACAACAGTTGCTGCCTTAACAGCAGCTCCTCAACAGCGGCGGGACCCTGGCCTGTGTTTTTACCACGCGAAGTTCAGACCCAAGACCATGCGGTGCTGATCTCCATGCAGTTTTCAGGGTGGCGGGAAACGCTGGGGTCAGCTCTCAATAGTGGCCATGTGCTTCGGCTGAACTGGCAGGCTGCTGTTCAGCCAAGACACCATCTCCGGATGGCAGTTCTTATGCGACACGGGCACGCAGAGGACCATCCTGCCCGCATCAAGAGTAGACATCCTGTCCTGCGGATATGGCCCCCCCTATGGAAGCTGCTAACTAGGCAGTCCCATCCACACTTATGGCACTAGGTACGTGGAGCTGTGTTTCGGTGGACAGCGGTTTGGTTGGGATGGCTAAACTGGCAATCCCCCTCCTTGGCACGGATTTCCTATGCACCTATGGACTGCTGGT
Source organism: Lampris incognitus (assembly GCF_029633865.1). Taxonomy (NCBI): domain Eukaryota; kingdom Metazoa; phylum Chordata; class Actinopteri; order Lampriformes; family Lampridae; genus Lampris; species Lampris incognitus. Next base: position 60,829,469 of record NC_079216.1, read on the forward strand.
GGATGTCAAAAACCACCACTTGATCGACACTGTCACTTTATAGATTTAAATAATTTAAATAGTATAATTCCATTATGATTCTGTTATCCTCTTTCAGTGTTTTAGGGTCTGAAATTAACTTTTTGGCTTACTGGCCAAGGGGACTGGTAGACGAAAAAATCTACAGACCAAGCATATTTTTTACCGGCCAAAATAATCAGTAGCCTTTTTTGTGTGCCATACATACGTTTTCAGTACATATCAATGAGAGAATAAGGTATTGTGTTGAATAAAAGCTTTTAAAAAATGTGACAAGAGCAGATTTGAAGCAAAAATATTTTTATGTAAAATTAGTCAATGGTTAAATGTTACAAGTTTTCACGTTTTATTTGCAGTATTATTATAACTACTCAAGTGCTCCACATGCCCATCCCTAGTCCTAGACTACTTCTCACTCTATAGCAGCCACTCTCTTTGCACCGTCCATGAATTCTGGCCTCCTGCTCCTGACAGAGTCTTGGTGCCAGAGACCAACAGCACTGGTTGGGGTCATACTCCCTGATCTCGGGAGATGACAGCTGCACCATCAGTGGATCTGAGAGTGTGTCTGAGTTGAGGTTGGACTGCCAATCAGTTTTGACCTGTTTCATGGTGCTGAATGCGGTACCCACAGCGACTCCTTTTTTTTTAATCCAAACTGCAAAAATCAAGCATCACATTAATTCACACATTATGTAATACTATTAATTCAATCAATTAATAATTCAAGAAAATTATGCCATCTAATATAGCGAGCTAGTCAGCCACAGTCTTTTGCTGCGTATAACAAGATTGGCGCTGACGAGTCCCAAGAGATAACAAAGCTAGCACACAGCTAACATTAGTGCAAGCTAGGTGTCACATACTAGTGCTAGCTGGCTAACGTTAGCTACAGCCAGCACTTTGTTTAAGCTGTATAAGGATATTTTGAGATGACAACTAAATTCACTTACTTGCACATCCATTCGAAGTCGGAGAGTGGTCTCGCCTTCTTGCCAATGGCATGCACATTCCTAAACATGTTCTGCATTCTCATGCTGGTCTGCTTGGACATGGCTATTAGTGCCTTTACGGAGGATGTTGTGAGGACAGGCTCCGATTGAGCCCAAGAGCGAGAGGCACAGGTAATGTGACATCTGGAGGTCTCATGTTCCTTGATGTTTTCTACATTACATTACAGTCATTTAGCCGACGCTTTTATCCAAATCGACTTACAATAAGTGCATTTAACGTAGCAAATCAGGAGAACTACAAGTCATCAGAGGTCATAAGTGCATCTAAGAGCAAAACCAGTGCTAAAGTAAAAGTGCAAGAGAGAGATTTTTTTTTTTAATGAGTGAGTACAATAAGTGCTAAGAACAAGTAACAGGGTAGTAGTTCTTAAAGAGGTGAGTTTTCAACCTGCACCGAAACACGGGCAGCGACTCCGCTGTCCTGACATCAGTGGGGAGTTCATTCCACCACTGTGGGGCCAGGACAGAAAAGAGCCGTGACCGGGTCGATCGGCAGCGAGGGCCTCTGAGCGACAGGGCAACCAGGCTTCCCATTTGGACTGTTAAGAGTTCCTGTGCATGCCGTTCGGCCTCAAAAACGCTGCACAGACATTCCAGCACGTCATGGATTCAGTTGTATGGGACCTGCCTTTCATCTCCGTCTAGCTAGACGACATCCTCATCGCCAGCAACTCCAAAGCAGAACACCTATCTCACCTGTGGACACTTTTTGAGAGGCTCAGCCAGCACAGGCTGATTGTCAACCCAGCCAAGAGCCAGTTTGGGCTGACCACCATCGACTTCCTCGGACGTCGAATCACCAAAGACGGGGCGGTACCCCTCCCGTCAAAGGTGGACACCATTGCGAACTTCCTACAACTTCTCCCAGTTAAGTCCCTGCAGGAGTTCCTCAGTATGGTGAACTTTTACTACCGCTTTATCCCTGGAGCTGCTCAACTCATGCGACCCTTGTACGTGGCCCTGAAAGGCAAAGCCACCAAACACACTGTGGACTGGCCCGCAGAGAGGAACAAGGCATTTGTGGACGCTAAGACTGCTTTTGCTGATGCAGCAATGCTGGCACACTCTTCACCCAAGGCTCCAATTGCCAATTATGCAGTCGGTGTCAGTGCGGTGCATGAGCAGTGGGTGAATGGTGGTTGGCAGCTGCTCGCTTTCTTCAGCGAACGGAAGTACAGCACCTTTGACCAGGAGCTTCTTGCCCTCTGCCTCGCCATTCGACACTTCTGTTCCCTGCTGGAGGCCCGCCAGTTCATGGCGTTTGTGGACTACAAACCACTGATGTTCGCCATGGCCAAGGTGGCTGAGCCGTGGTCCACCCGCCAGTAGCGACAGCTCTCCTACATCTCGTAGTTTACCGCAGATGCATGTTGCTGGCAAAACCAACCTCATCGCCGACTGCCTCTCCCAGGCCATCACAGGGGCCATCAACTTGGGACTTGACAACGCCCGCATGGCAGCTGACCAGCCCGCCGACCCAGATGTGCAGGCTTTCACGACGGCTGTCTCAGGGCTGCAGTTAGAGGACATGGCTTTCGACGGTGCTCGTACTACACTCCTGTGCGACATCTCCACAGGTCAGTTCCGGCCCGTCATTCCCACTGGATGGAGGCGGTGTGTTTTTGACGCTGTCCATGGCCTCTCCCACCCAGGTAAAAATCCATCTCAAAGACTGGTGGCAGCCAAGTTCATCTGGCACAGGCTCAAAAAAGACATGAGAAAGTGGGCTGACACCTGTGTGGAGCGCCAGAACTCTAAAGTGCAACTCCACACCAAATAAAAGGCCCCCCTGGTGCAGTACCTGGTACCCAAAAGGAGGTTTGACCATGTAAACGTGGACCTGGTGGGCCCCCTGCCCCCCTCCCAGGATTTTACTTACTTCCTCACAATGGTGGACAGGACCACTCGATGGCTGGAAACCAACCCACTGTCATCAATGACGTTCACCAAGGTAGCCCAGGCATTCATCGGGACCTGGGTAGCCCAGTTTGGCACCCCATCTGACCTCTCCTCTGACCAGGGCTCACAGTTTACGTCTGAGCTCCGGAACACAGTCGCAGAGAGCCTAGGGCTGAAGCTCCACTGCACCACCGTATACCACCCGCAGGCCAATGGGTTGTGCGAGCGGTTTCATTGTTCAATGAAAGATGCTCTTCGGGCCAGCCTCAAGGACAGCGGCTGGGTCAACAGGCTCCCATGGGTAATGTTGGGCCTCAGGACCGCCCCTACGTCCTCGTCTGCTGAACTGGCTTATGGCAAGCCACTGCGGATCCCAGGGGATTTCATCCCAAACACCACGGCTCCCTGGTCTGCAGCCCACCAACAGACCACCAGAGTTTTCGCACCAGTCCCCACTTCACAACACGGCATCTCGCAGTCTCACGTCCCCGGAAGTCTGCAGTCAGCAGACTATGTTTTCACCCGCCACGACAAACACCGTGCAGCCTCCCTGCAATGGCCCGTTCTGCATCCTGCAAACCGGGGACCAAGCACTTTGTTGTGGACGTTGGTGGCAAGCCGGAGCGCATTTCCGTGGATTGCCTCAAACCGGCTCACCTGGACTTCGGACTGACTTGTTGGAGTGGCCCCTCCTACCCTGCTCCCACCCCCCAACAAGGCCCCTAAAGCTCCTACACCCCCACCCCGCCACAGGATCCCTAAGGCCCCTCCAGCGGGAGCCCTGGCCCCTGCTTCCATTCGGCAGAGCCGTTCTGGCTGTGCCATCCAGCCTCTGCCATGTTAACTCTTCCTGTTATGGTGAATACTGGGGGGACGTGTGTAGTGGACTTATGGACATAATTCACCATAGCTTGTTATTTGTATTAAGTTGACATGCTCACTTTAAGGGTTCAGGGTGTAGCCATGGTAATGGAGCGCCATATTGCAGAGGCGGGGATGTGAAATGCAAAATAAACAACACAGGCGTTCGCGTTGTCAAAGAGAGAAGTTGTTCGTCTATGTTTTCTACCAACTTCCATACAGTGCCATTTCAGAGATGGACCAAACATTAGCGGTCTGTCATTAGGGTTCGCGTACGCGACGTTTCGTTCATGCTTTCCTACTAAATTGCAGCAGCTAATTAGTGAGTTGGCGTGGCTAACAGCACAGCATTGTAAGCGGTTATTTTCTTGCCAGGTGCGGGATTCGATCTGTGGTGTACTGCACCACAAGGCGACATCGCTACCCGCTCGGCTAAAGGGTCAGACCCGTTAGCTAGGGGCTAACGTGTCTTATTAGTAGTTTACAGTCGTCACCCTACCCGGAAGCGCGCCCTCGCGCTTTGTTATTCCGCGCTCAGACTTCTGAGGATCTGCACACTTCCGGATCCCACCGCTGCCACCAATGTAACCGAGGGTTTGTTGATGTCTGTGAAGTCTTTCTCCGATTCTCCAACTCCCCTCGGCAACCTGGCGGTCCATCGTATCGCTTCCCGCGTTTCCCGTCGTCGTCTGATATAATAACAAGGGCGCTGATTGGCTGAGCCCCACCACCCTTTCGAGTGACTAAATACGCAACGAACAAGTCCTTCGTCACATGGACAGCGCCATGTGAGATTTGTATTGCTGGGGAAAGTTGCGTTTTCCGTGTTGCGTTTTCAGATTGCCAATCAAGCGTCTACTCATATACTTTCGTAAAGTGTGTGTGTGTGGTGTTAGTGTAGATAACGGGACCGAAAATTAAAGCTAATAATACACGTTAGCCCCTACCCAGCGAATCTGACCCTTTAGCCGAGCGGTTAGTGATGTCGCCTTGCGGTGCAATACACTCCATATCGTATACCGCACCGGGCAAGAAAATAACCAGTTACACACTTACGATCCTAATTCTTTTTGGAGGTGGTAGGTATTGTCTCAGAGAGTAAGGGAAAAATCCCAGAAAATTAAAATTATACATAATTATGCGTAAATATGCAAAGTATGCATTTTTCTAAAACTGGCTAAAAAAACCCCACTTTTCTCGGCATTTCAGATGATTCTGAGCATCTTTGATTTTTTTTCACCTCTATAAAAAATTTGGTAACACTTTAGTATGGGGAACGTAGTCACCATTAATTAGGTGCTTATTAGTATGCAAATTAGCAACATATTGGCTCTTAATTGGTCATTATTACGTACTCATTAATGCCTTATTCTGCATGGCCTTATTATACAACCAGTAAGCCATTAACTATGAGTTTTCCCTCTATAACCTCAGAAGTATTGCTTATTAGTAGTACCATCTCAATAGGCTTTGCTTAGTATGGACTTTATAAGGTGGTAGTACCACAAGAAGAGTTATTCTCCCTTACTAGCACTTAATGAATATGGTCTGTTCTTACATAACAACACACAAAACTACAAGTGTTCATAGTGTTAAATTACTGTAAATTAAGTTTTTGTTACTTAGAATATGTTCCCCATACTAAAGTGACATCTTGATCATTACTAATTCACTAGTAATTAAGTTTTTTTATGTTCCCCATACTAAAGTGTTGCCAAACATTTTTTCTGGGACTTAGAAATGTTTTGGCATTATGCAAAATATATGCATTTTTGCAAAGATGCACTTATGATCCTAATTTTTTTTTTTTGGAGGTGGTAGGTATTGTCTCAGAGAGTAAGGGAAAAATCCCAGAAAATTAAAATTATGCATAATTATGCGTAAATATGCAAAGTATGAATTTTTCTAAATCTGGCTAAAAAAACCCACTTTTCTCGGCATTTCAGATGATTCTGAGCATCTTTGATTTTTTTCACCTATATAAAAAATTTGGTAACACTTTAGTATGGGGAACGTAGTCACCATTAATTAGGTGCTTATTAGCATGCAAATTAGCAACATATTGGCTCTTAATTGGTCATTATTACGTACTCATTAATGCCTTATTCTGCATGGCCTTATTATACAACCAGTAAGCCATTAACTATGAGTTTTCCCTCTATAACCTCAGAAGTATTGCTTATTAGTAGTACCATCTCAATAGGCTTTGCTTAGTATGGACTTTATAAGGTGGTAGTACCACAAGAAGAGTTATTCTCCCTTACTAACACTTAATGAATATGGTCTGTTCTTACATAACAACACACAAAACTACAAGTGTTCATAGTGTTAAATTACTGTAAATTAAGTTTTTGTTACTTAGAAGATGTTCCCCATACTAAAGTGACATCTTGATCATTACTAATTCACTAGTAATTAAGTTTTTTTATGTTCCCCATACTAAAGTGTTACCAAACATTTTTTCTGGGACTTAGAAATGTTTTGGCATTATGCAAAATATATGCATTTTTGCAAAGATGCACTTATGATCCTAATTTTTTTTTGGAGGTGGTAGGTATTGTTCCAGAGAGGACTAGAAAAATAGCAGAACATTAAAAATATAATTATAATAATTATGCATAATTATGCAAAATACGCATTTTCTAAAAATGGCTAAAAACCACTTTTCTCGGCATTTCAGATGATTCTGAGCATTTGGGGGGAGGGAGTTGGAGTGGGGGGGGGGGGTTTAGGGGCAGGGGGAAGGCGGTTAGCTGGCAGGATGAAGAGGAGGGAGATTTAGACGGGTGGAGAACCAAACCGCTACATAGTAGCGGGGTTCTTCTAGTAACTATATATCTTCTAAATACCATAGCAAAGCATGATATATATATATATATATATATTTTTTTTAATTTTTTTTTTAATTTAGTCATTCACTAGTGGTTATTTTTTTAGGATAGCTACACTGGCAAGTATGGCACTGTATTTTCGAAATCCCTGTTTTCTAATGGCCAGTACCTTTTAAAACAGGTGGTGAATTTTGTCAAGAGAGATCGGTTATTAAATTCATCTACCTGCTGTTTTTTTTTACACCTGAGGATCAGGATACACGCTGCACGAGGATCAGATATATAAACAGCATCAATTTCATACAATGAAGTCTTAATAGGCCTACTACCTATCAATGTGATTTGAACAGGGATAGGCATTTCTTTGTCCTCTGAAGAGAGCGGTGGATGGGTCGAAATAAGTCCAATGATAGTCAGCAAGAAGTTCTGAGTTCAAATAAAGGTGATTCTTCAAACTTTGAAATCTTAAACTTTAGCCCCGATGTACAGGGTGCTCTGCTGGCAGGAATGGGTTGTCCAAAAAGTCCGATAGGCGCTGAGTGTGCATATCTGGTGACAATGCAAGAAGCTCCAGAAAGACCAAAAGCTACCCTGAGACCTTTGCTTTGAGACCTTTGCTTGAGTTAAGGTGTATTAATGCAATCACCAATCATACTCATCTAATGATTGTATTGTAACGTGAATGCATAAGACACGCCGGCTGGCGGGTCTCACCCTTTAGTCGAGCGGTTAACGCTGCCTCCTGCGGTGCGGGCGGCACGGGTTCGCGTCCCGGCCGCGGCACTTCCTGTGGTTGCGTTGTCCCCTGAATTCGCTACAGTATGCTATACTATTTAGGGTCAAGTGTAACTGACTAATAACTGTTTTCTGTCTCTGCGTTGTGTAGTTCAGTGAGACACATACAGCGGTGGGGGAGATCTGTGGGGTTTATTGTTTCCTCACAAAAAAAAACAAAAACGGGCATCAGTCACACAGCTTGTCCTCTGCACCGGTCCACGCCACAGCTCCGAGCACGCGTCCTTACCGAAGCGGGGCTCAGAGGTGTCACACCAAAACAGCGCCCCCGGGGAACAAAGGGTATGAATTTAAAACCGCTAGGGTGGAACCTATTTACAGCTAGGAACTAGTTTTGGGGAAGTTCACAATTAAAAAAAAAAGATAAAGAAATAGAATAAGATAAGAAATTTGGCTCGGCTACGCAAGCTCTCTGACTAATCAATACATTCCTTAAAAAAACCGCCTAATTTGTCAGGGAAAACTTAAAACATTGTTCTAACGTCAATATCAATCCGGAAATCCTTCACTAAAGCTTGCGCCGCTTTCAACTGTCGTGGTTGGATAAGGCCAAGCCCACACACGTTACGTCACTTCCGTGAGTTGTTTTCATCTGTAGTAAGCTAACACGTTATCTTTAGCCCAAACTTTAGCTCTCGTTACGGAAAATACGCTCCTTATTTCCTAGCAATTTAACCAGTAGGGACACCAAAACGTTACATTTACTCGGAAACTACTTAGTTTCGAGCTATGTTAGCCATATGAATAGCCATCTAGCGTGTTAGACAAATTAGCATAGTCAAACGCACGTCAGCTAATCTAGCCCGGTAGCTAGCTGTTAAACAAGCCAGTTTACGTTAACCCAAATAAATAAAGTAGCTAACAGCAGCTATCCAGCTAGACCTCGGTAACTGTTGATGCAGTTGTCCTTGCTAGCTCACATTGCCGATTCTTAATTGATGGAGTGCCCTCATCTAAACTCAAACCTCAGCTCTCCATTCGATTCCTCCAGGTTCCCAAATGGTGCTCCATCCTCATGGTGCTGCAGCGGTGAGACTAAAATGAAACTCTTCCTTGGTTTGTTTCGAAAGCTAAAGGTTACGTCAAATAGTAATACCAATATATAGGTATGTTTGTTTTATTTGCTCGGGTAATTGTGGTCCCCAGTCGCGAGTCGTGACTTTTGACATAACGTTAGTAGTACTGGCAAACATAACGGTAACAGTAAACGCTAGCAGTTGATATTAGGGGTTTTGCACAGCCTCAGTAAGCAAGCTACAAGTCATTACACCGACTGTGTGGTTTAGAGTCACACAGCTACCGTACATCATGGGTCGGGAGGCCCCCTCCATGAACCAGAACACAATAAGAATAATATCTTAAAAAGAAAATGCTAGATTAAGATTTTGAAATGAGCGTTTGTGCCTGACGTCACTTTCTGTGTCTAGTTTGCAGATCTAACAAAAGCCCATGGTTTTGCCTTTCTTGTCTGATTGTTCATTGTGGAAGGCAAGTACTCGTTCCTTGTTTGTGACTAAAGCCATGTCCTTATCCTGAATTCATCATATCGCACAATAACAAAAAATGTGCTAAACACAATGCTGTCAGTGATATATACTAAACCTGAGTACAAGTAGTACTCAAAAACATTTGAATTACACAATGGTTTGGCCAAAGCTATCCTAGCATGGGCCTCCGACAATGACTTGGAGAAACTTGATAAAACTTTGCTTTTGGACAGGCAGCAGTAGGATAATTGTTTCCCATAACTCAAACTGACTTTCTTGTATGTGTCTCATTTGAAGAAATTTCACCTTAACCAATGCTCAGTTGTTAGATGGATTGTTTATCTCTCTCTTAAAAGATATGTTAATGGGCATGCAAAGAAACACTTTGAGGAGAGCCAAGATTTCAGTACTGAGAAAAAATGTGAGAAGCTGGAGAAGGAGAAAGCTCATCATTCTGTCTGCATGGACTGCTGCAACTACAGTGTATTTTGGTAAGTATCCCTCTTAATAAACTCATACCAAGCTGATCCATAGCTTGGTTTTGGACCCTGAAAAAAGTGTGCAGCCAAGACAGTAGAGCAGTGCAGAAGCTTTTCATACCAGTCAGTGAAGCAGAATACTTTTTAGTGTCTTCTTGAATCCATCACTTTTCTCATCATTCCATTTTCATCTCTCCCTTGTTTTGATAAAGTAACATCAAATCTGAACATGGATGTAAACTGCATCCCGGAAAGAGTGGAACTCAATTTATGAGACAGTTTAGGAAAATCAGCCCTTCTTGTATTCACATCTTGGCTGAAATGTGGCATGGTGCCATAGCAAAGAAAGCTCTGAGGGACAAGAGAAGGGAAACAAGTGAGATCACAAGTAAAGTAATGGATTTTGTAAATGTAAATGCATTGCTCTTATGACTACAGTATGACAAGCCTCTGTATAACCACCTTGTGCCAGGCTGAGTCATTGATCGTAATTGTCCCCACTAAAAGCAACTGTATTACTCAGTCATTCGGTGATTTTTAAATCCAAATGTAGCTAGGGCTCATATCTCAGAGTTCTTTATGTTTTCAGGTATAAAATATGTTTTATGTTTTTACAGTGTGTTTCTTGGAACTGAGTAGTGTGGATTTCTAGTTACAGATGTGATGACTTTGTTGTCAATGACACCAAACTTGGACAGGTGCAGAGGTTGAGGGAGCATCTTCAAAGTCTGGAAAAGTAAGTACCAATACTAAGAATCAAATCATATTTATTTTACGTCTCTTATATTTATGTACACCACATTTGCATCTGTACCATTCAAATGTAGCATCTTTTTTGATACTTACCCAGCTGACCAAGATGTTCCCTATTGTATCAAAATAAGGCTTCTCTACTCAAAAACTCTTCTCACTAGCAAATGAATCTGTCTGTCACAAAATGTCTAATGCTTCGATTAGATAAAATGAAGTTCATATGGAACAACTGCTTTCTTGCAGCCCATCATCAGTTGGTGACAAACAAAGAAAAAGGAAAATTTTAGACAACACACCTTCAGACAGCAAGGTGTTAAAAGAGGAGGTAAGTCAGCCAAAATATTATATACTGATTTCATTTAAACACCATGAAGAATTGTCATCCTAAACCTATCCTTTATGGTGCTGTACAAGAGCCAGACTACTCAAATTTTCCTCAGCTTTCTCTTCACACTAGAAGGCATTTATTAACAGGATTATCAAATATTTTTAAGAAAAATCACTGCATCTCATAAAGACTTGTGGTCACTGAATTGAAACAGAATACAATATTCTGTATTTTGTCTGTTGCTGAAAGGGTGGAGCCTCAACTCTATGTGCCACAGGCCTCCGCAACCTAGGCAATACGTGTTTCATGAATGCCATACTGCAGTCCCTCAGGTAAGGCTCTGTGCTGATGTTGATGAATGTGTGGGGCCTGCTAGGTTTGCACCCTGTTTCAGTAGTATTGTCCTTGTAGACAGAGTTCTCCATGGCCACTGGTTTATTAGTAATTAAGCTTTGGATGCATACTTTGCTCTCCCCAAATATGTATGAATGACCTGAAAGTATCTGTGTCTTTGACAGCAACATTGAGCAGTTCAGCTGTTATTTCAAGGATTTGCCAGCGATGGCGCTACGCAGTGGTAAGACTGCAGGAAGAAGGATGTACCATACCCGCAGCCAAGGGGACAGCAGTGTGTAAGGTCCTCCTCAAGGGAAGGGAGAAGTTATTGGGCTGAAAACATTGTCCTAAAAATGAATAATAGCTACCATAGAATGAGTAGAAATGCTTTTAAAAACATGTACAGTAGTTCTGCATAGTTTATGAAGACAAGATGCTTTATAGTATGAATTCATTAATCAGTACCAGACATAGATTTCATTTTGAAAACAGGGGAAACAATTGCTCTGGAGGCTCTTTACAATGTTAACCCTCATTTTCTACCATAGAGCAAGTTTAGACCTATTCAGATAGAAAGGCTGTGCAAAAGTAATTTAAAAAGCATCCAATCAACCGTTGGAGTACTTAAGATTAAGGTGCATGAAGAGTGTTGGAAAAGTAAAAGTTTTCAGTCACCTGTGTGCTCATGACTCCAGTTAAAACATACCCCACTGAACACAAGAAACTTTCCATATCCCTATGAATTGGGTTTTGGTGGTTAGATTGAAAGAGTATTCCTATTCTTTTACCGTACTTTTTTCCTGCTTTGCCCTGGTCAGTTAGGTTTGATGTAAGGACAACTGGAAATGGGAGAGAGGGCCTGTCACTGTCAGGCTTTGTCTAAATGTACTATGCAATTGTAATTTTGCACTTTTTATAGTAGAGTATGAGATTTTCTCTTGTTGTAGGTCATGTCAGATGGAATAGCACGACTTTGTTTTTTTCTGTGTATTGAATAGGTCTTTAGTGGAGGAGTTCAGGAAAACACTCTGCTCCCTGTGGCAAGGGAGTCAGACGGCCTTCAGTCCGGACTCGTTATTCTATGCCATATGGAAAATCATGCCAAGTTTCAGGTACATGATTACACTGTATCAACTAATATAAACATTATGTTGTAAATATTGCATTATGCAGACTCTTATTAGTATTTTCTGGCGCAATGACATCATCTTCTTTTGATGTACACTGAATTGTATTGAACAGAAGTTTTATTTTCTTTAAGTTCTGTGCCCTAGAATCGTGTAATTACAAAGTATAATGTCATACGAAAGTCACATTATGTGTTGAGGATTGTATTGTCATCAGTTTTCAGAATATTATAAGAGGTGAAATCAGACTGTACCATTTATGATAAAACTAAGCTTACTGTCAGTGGCATCCTTAGCTTATTCTTTTTTCTGATCTGTGAAGCCTGTGTTTTGTTTATCTAGGGGTTATCAGCAGCAAGATGCCCATGAGTTCATGCGTTACCTGCTGGACCACCTCCACAGGGAACTTCAGGCAGGTCGCAATGGGGCTGCTCACCCAGTCTCACCTCAGGACTGTGTCATACTGCCCTCCTCAGCAGGCAAATGCAGCATGTACTACACCTATTTAATTCTTTTTTTGTCTTTTGTGCCAGCTTATTTATAAGTCTTAACATTTTAAATTGATTATCTTTGTTCATTGATCTGATGTTCTCAGACTGCAGAAGGTGGTCAGGGGAATATGTGCACACTAGACAAATGGCCACATTGTGTAGCAGCCTGACCCTATCATTTTGTTGCTAAGGGAGCTGTTGATATTGTGCTGTGTGGGTGCCCTGCATTACTATAGGGTCACAATGTATATGCTAAGCTTGTTTTTACAGCACAGTGCTACATGTGGAACTACATTTATGAAAGATATGAAAGATACTCATATGTCTGACTTTGCTAAGGAGGCTTGTACTGGGTTTAGCCTTCTCTATGGATTCGGTGGGTGATTGGAATGATAACACTTATTATATGCTTATTCTGTTATACCTGGCTTGATTGTTTGTGCATTTGGATGGAGAAGGGGGAGTGGGGTGGGAGGAATGGTTGGGCTGAATGACTCCTGAGCTATGCTGTTGAAATGTTATACTGTAGTATGTAGTTCACATTCACAACTCAAACATTCACTGGTCAACCTAAAATTCTACATGCACACAATGTGATGCATTTTTAAATTATTCTTTTGCTATGGAATAATACTGAGACTTTGGATTTCAGCAAATTTGTGTCTGTGTTGGGAAAAACTATGCTGTGTTTTCCTTGGCTTTCTTCAGAAATGGGACCTCCACCGTTGTCACATCTGTATTTGGTGGTATCCTTCAGAATGAAGTCAATTGCCTGATATGTGGGAATGAATCTCGGAAGTTTGACCCCTTTCTTGGTAAGATAAGACATTCCTAAAAAGGTGACTAAACCGAGTGATGTGGTGCCAAGGAAGTGGCTTTAATTCCTCTCTGTTCTTTTTAGATCTGTCTTTAGACATTCCCAGCCAGTTCAGACACAAGAGAAGTAAAGATCAGGAACCAGGGCCCACTTGCACTTTACGTGGTAAGCTCTATTGCTATTGGTGCTGTTCTTTCCTTTAAGTGTGTCTTAGTGGGATTCTGTATGAGTCTTTAATGGATGGTTGCTCTCTTTATAGACTGCTTGCATAGCTTCACAGACCTGGAAGAGCTTGATGAAACTGAGCTCTACTTGTGTCACATGTGTAAAAAGCGTCAGAAATCCACCAAGAAGTTCTGGATCCAGAAGCTGCCAAAGGTTAGAGATAAACTGTTCTCATATTTAATGTATTTAAAGCCAACCATTTTTCTACAGATATATTTTGTTTGGTATGACAAAGCTTCGTTGCCCATTGTAGGTTTTGTGTCTGCACCTGAAAAGGTTCCACTGGACAGCTTTTCTGAGAAACAAGGTGGATACCTATGTAGAGTTTCCACTTCGAGGACTGGATATGAGGAGCTACCTGCTGGAGGTAGGAAGACAGATGACTAGACTGGTGGCAGGGGGCGGTAATGGCACTAGAGTTAGTGATAGTATAGTCATTACCATCTTACTTTGAGCTGAAGAAACTAGAAATTCTCTAATACGAATACCAAATCTATGTTTTGGTGATGTAGGAAAATGAGTGGTTGTGGCCACATGAAATGATGGAGACAGTTCATGGAATTTGACCATTTGTATTTATAAATAACTAGCATGTTTCACGTTAAAGGTACCAACTCATAAATTGTCTTACATCTAACAAAACTAGCGTTTTTCACAGGCATTAAAAATGAAGTTTGTGTAGCAGGATGTGTCAATTGGACTTACATTATTTGGGGGGGGGGGCAGTTTGGTTAATGAGTGGAGTGAATGGATTTTTCCCCCAATTGTGCTTGGCCAATTACCCCACTCTTCCGAGCTGCCAGTCGCTGCTCCACCCCCTCTGCCGATCCGGGGAGGGCTGCAGACTACCACATGCCTCCTCCGATACATGTGCCAGCTGCTTCTTTTCACCTGACAGTGAGGAAGTTTGCCAGGGAGATGTAGCGCATGGGAGGATCACGCTATTCCCCCCAGCCCCCCCGAACAAGCGCCCCAAGAGACCAGGGGAGGCGCTAGTGCAGCAAGCAGGAAACATACTCACATCCGGCTTCCCACCCGCAGACACGGCCAATTATGTCTGTAAGGACGCCCAACCAAGCCGGCAGTAACACGGGGATTCGAACCGGTGATCTCCGTGTTGGTAGGCAAAGGAATAGACCACCTGGATGCCCTGTTATGCTGGTGTTTTAAGCAAGGAATCTCTGCCAACATGGAGTAGAAGTTGGACATAGTCAAGCACATGAAATGTGATAGTTAACCGTTGACCATAATTGTGATTTGGACACAAACAGAGAAGCATTACAATGAAAGAGGTACTTTAAAATGTAGATTTTATGGTAGAATCTCTGTTTATATACAAACAATTACACCATCTGCGTTGTAAAGCTCATAATTTAGTGAAGTAAAGGAGAGACAGATTCCAAGCTCAAGGAGCACTGCTCTGTTTTTGCACCTTCTTGAAGAGGGTGGGGGAGGCAAAAATTAGCCTACACTAGAGTTGAGAGAAATACTGGATTCTACGATGCATCGCGATGCTTTGTTGAATGATTCTGCATCGTGCAAGAAAGTCTATAATCAATTCGTAACGTAATTTTCAAAGGACTGCCCCACTTCTGTAGTTTGAAGTTACTGCTATGTAGAATGTGTGCATCGTGTTTACATTCAAGATTGTTGCTAAATGGAATGGGCTGGAGGATCGGGAGGGACGCTCTGCTCTGTGACGAAAGCTTTCGCATACATCTGATTGACTAACCCTCACCCTAACCTTAACCACTCACCTTAATCGAATGCCCAGAGCATCATCAATTGCCTGACAGTGAAACAACCAATCAGAGCGAGAGCAATCCTCTGGCCCATCCAATCTAGCACCAACCGTTCAAGACTGTCAACATCGTTTAATGATCGAATTGGGAGGTGACTGACGAGATCCACCCCTAGCCTACACTACTCATTTTAATCCCACTATTGTACTCTGTCAAGTATTAATCCCCCTTGAACTTTTCACAATTGGTTCCTGTTACACCTCCAAATTTTAATTTGTTTATTTTTTCTCCTTTCATTTACACTTTAAATTCATTCATTCATCTTCAGCCGCTTCTCTGGGGTCGGGTCGCGGTGACAGCAAGCTAAGTAGGGCACTCCAGACGTCCCTCTCCCCAGCAACACCCTCCAGCTCCTTCTTGGGGATCCCAAGGTGTTCCCAGGCCAGATTGGACATGTAGTCCCTCCAGCGAGTTCTGGATCTACCCCGGGGTCTCTTCTCCAGTTGGCCATGCCCCGGTAAACCTCCAAAGGAAGGCGCCCAGGAGGCATCCTAATCAGATGCCTGAACCACCTCAACTGGCTCCTTTTGATTTGAAGGAACAGCGGCTCTACTCCGAGCTCCCTTGGGATGTCCGAGCTCCTCACCCTATCTCAAAGGCTGAGCCCAGACACCCTACGGAGGAAACTCATTTCAGCTGCTTGTATCTGCGATCTCACCCTTTCGGTCACTACCCAAAGCTCTTGACCAGAGGTGAGGGTTGGAACAAAGATTGACTGGTAAATTGAGAGCTTTGCCTTCCGGCTCAGCTCCTTCTTCTCCACAACGGTCCGGTACAATGTCTGCATTACTGCTGATGCTGCACCAATCTGCCTGTCAATCTCCCGCTCCATCCTACCCTCACTCGTGAACAAGACCCCCAGATACTTCAATTCCTTCACTTGAGGCAACAACTCATCCCCAACCTGGAGGGAGCCGGTAGAGAACCATGGTCTCAGATTTGGAGGTGCTGACTCTCATCCCGGCCATTTCACACTCAGCTGCAAACCGCCCCAGTGCGCGCTGGAGGTCGCATTCTGATGAAGCCAACAAAACAATTCTGAGGTTCCCAAAACGGACACAGTCCTCACCTTGGCTGCACCTTGAGATCCTGTCCATGAATTTCACAAACAGAATCGGAGACAAGGGACAACCCTGGCGGAGTCCGACACCCACCGAAAACGTGTTTGCCAAGAATGCGGACACAGCTCCCACTTTGGTTATACAAGGACCGGATGGCTTGTAGCAACTGCCCCAGTACCCCATACTCCCGCAGTACCCCCCACAGAGTGCCCGGGGGTACACAGTCGTAAGTCTTCTCCAAGTCCACAAAACACATGTAGACTGGCTGGTCAAACTCCCATGCCCCCCTCAGCACTTCCGCAAAGGTAAAGAGTTGGTCCATTGTTCCACAGCCAGGATGGAATCCGCATTGTTCCTCCTGGATCCGAGGTTCGACAATCGGTTGTAGCCTCCTTTCCAGCACCCTAGAGTAGACTTTCCCAGGGAGGCTGAGCAATGTGATGCCCCGATAATTGGAGCACACCCTCAAAAGCTTTCTTCCTCTTGTATAAAAGTCTCCAGTTTGGTAACCCTTTCTATGAAGCTTGTATCTATAACGCCCTATAAGCATCTAGTGCATCTATAATGCCCATACTTTCCTATAATGTGTATTACAATGACTAACAGCTATGGCTGAAGACTGTGAAATAGCACTGAAGTGTCATTATGCATCTCTACAAAACTTCAGCAAAACAAGTTGGCTATGATGTATTATGACATTTGACAGATAAACAGGCTAATGATGACATATTTATAATGCATAAATCCGTTTTAAATTGACAATGTATCATTTAGGTTGTTATGAGGTGTTGTGAGGGCGTATACATGGTTATAATGAATCTTACAATGACTTATAGTGACACTTATAGGGCATTATAGATGCTTATAGCATGTTATAGATGCAAGCTTCATAGAAAGTGTTACCTTCAGTTTTTATGCTTTTTTTTCTTTTTCTTTTTTGCTGTGTGCATTGGTCCATTGTTGTGTTGTAAAATTAATATTTGTGCTACACGCAGATTATCTGCTGACTAAAACAGCAAAAAATCTGCCTGTAGTTGACTCCATCCATTTTGCTGTTGATAGCAACAAGCTTTTTCCAGTCCCCTCCTGCTGAAAAACAACCCATAGCATGATGCTGGTGCCACCATGCTTGACTGTGACGATGGTGTTACCTGGGTGTTTGGCTGTGGTTTGTGCCAAACAAAGCGCTTTGTTTTCAGGCCAAACAGCTCAACTTTAGTCTTATCAGACCACAAAGTCCTCTTCCAGAAGGTCTCAGTGATACTGTCAAACGAAATCTGTCTTAATGATGGCCTTTCTCAGATGTGGCTGCCCTTCAGCCAACATACGAAAGAGGCCAAATCAGTGAAGTGCTGAAGAGATTTTCTTTGGACAGATTTTCCCATTTAGTTCATTGAGCTCTGCAACTCTGTGAGCATTGTAGCTGGTCTCTTAGTCTCTTCTTTGACAGTTGCCTCTTTTGTCTTGGTGATTTATTTAGTAGGATGGCCTGATCTTGGTCGTGTCTAGTTTGTTCCATATTTTTTCCATTTCTTATTCATTTCCATTGATAGCGCTCCTAAAAAGGCTCAGAGCTTTGGCAGTCTTTTTATAACCTTCTCCAGCTTTTTGCCTCCAAACAAATTTATTACAAAGTTTCCAAGGCAAGTCCTTGGTCTTCGAGACAGCAGCACTTATCTGATCTGATATTTCAGCTGTGAGGCCTCACTAAGTTTGTGATGTTTGTTGTGCATTCATGCAATCAAAACCATGAATTCATGTGGTCCTTGTTCACATACATGGTGTGAGCTCAAGAAAATTGAATAAACCCGGCCCATTTCAAGTTGTAATACAAAGGGGTTGAATGCTTATCAGTAAAGTAATTTGCAGGTATACATTCTTAATATAATTATGAATACATCTAAATTTGTCATTTTGACATTGTAGAGAATTACATCAAGACATGGGGTTAAAAAAACCCATTTAAAGGTGTAATTAATTTGACTTTGTAAGATGACAAAAACAAGAATACTCTGAATTCACTGTATGACATGTAGACAGTTTTTGACTGGAAGAATATTCAAAATGGTTGTGAATGTCTCACCTTTTCAACATTTTAGTATTCCTGGCCATTTTTTCTTGGCAAATGATATCGGCAACTGTAACTGCGGATTTGTCTTTAAGCACTTAGTCTAATGCTTTAAATACATAGCTGAACAAGCTCAAGCCCCTCCAGGAATGGAGCACAAAGTTAGTATCTACACACACACACACACACATATATATATATATATATACATATTCTTATCAACTCTTTACTCAATATTTGAATGTGTAAGGCTTCTACATCTTATTTAAAAGGCCCCATAATACCTATACTATCCTGCGTTTGTTAAAGTCAAAGCCGCCCTGGTCTTTGGATTCTTTAAAGTACAGCAATCTTCCATTCAGACCTTTTCAAGTGTTGTTTTTATTTTGGCCTGAAAATCATACTTTTTCAGATATGGATATTTTTGCCCTTGGTATACTCCCTTCGCTTGCGCCACCGTGGGGCACGGCAGCGTTGCTTGCTCACCCATATGATGCTGTTACTTTTATGAACGCAGCAGTCTTCTTACTTCCCTCTGGTGCACATGGACATGAATAACACTTGTTATTCACCTGTTATTTTGTGTTGATGGTTGCTCTTACTAGTACTACACGTAACTCCCATTGAATGACGTGTCATTAAAAACCTACTTCTTCGGGAACAATACGTATTGAAATGTTGTTAGATTAAAGGTGCTTTGTGTAATATTTCTGTAAAGTATAACATGACTAAGACATATAAATGTTGAATGGTACTTAATGAGACACATAGAAAAAAATTGTAATACCTAATCCTCATGGTTGGTTGGTCATCAGTGTATATGTGAAGACACAACTAAGCACATTGTGAGTATAATGATTAATATAGGACCAGTCCCAAGAGTGACTGCTTATCGACTGTTTTGTGCTTGCAGCCAGAGAATTACTTACCAGAGAGTTGCCTGTATGACCTGGCTGCTGTGGTGGTGCATCATGGATCTGGGTGAGTAGATGTTTTGTTTTTTTGCATGTGTTTTACTTTAAAGTGGAAGTGTTGCCGCTGTTGCAGAGACAACCGGATCGCTTTCCATTTATTAGCAGCCTGGCTACTGTCCAAAGTAAGAAACAACCATAAGAATCCCAATTTGAAACCCTGATCTCAGCGCTATGATAAAGGGAGAGTAAAACATCTGGTAGTATTAATAAGTAGGCAGGTTGTGTTACTTACTGATCAAGTAGATATAATGCCAAATGAAAGTCGGTTTGGAGCCCTCTCAGGTGCCGGAGCTCTCTCCATCGAGTGAATGCCCGTCCATGGTTCACTCTTGTTTTATCTCGTCTTCTATCACTCTCCCTCTTCACTTCCATCAGCTGGGTTCTTTTTCTTTTGCCGGGTAGATTTTCCTCAGTTACTTCGGTTGTTCCGCCGTCCGCCATTGCCTAGCTCGCTACTGGGTGGTTGACGCACTTCCTGTGCCGTACATCAATTTGCCGGGGAAAATCATGCCTGGTGGCAGACAGAATTGCCTAGTGAAAACAAGGCTTATAAAGAACCACTCTAAATGCCAAAGGTGTCATTATTCTATAGCCATTACACTGTGCAATCACAGTTACTTCATAATAATAAGTTACAGCAAAAAAGTTGTCTACTTACTCTTTAAAGTTTGATTATTTTTCAGAAATATTCAGTCAAAAAGTATTTAAGAAATTTGATGACCCAGGGAGTTCCCCCATGTTTTGATCATTCAGATGCGCTGGAAAGGGCTCCTTTGTCAATTGCCATGAATACTCATCTACAGCAGGTTTTAAGGGATGGCTTGTCATTTATTGTAGACAAAAAAATGTACACAACCATATTCATCATTAAGTGGTTTTAAAAGGTCTCGCAACAATATCTTGCTCCTCTGAGCCTTGTTTAGGCAGATCTTTTTTTTTTTTTTCCTGGTGAGCATGTGTCTTCGCACTCCATCAGTCCATTTTTATTGGCATATTTTATTGCCCGGTGCAGGCTAGAACAACAACTGTCTCCATGGTAATGTGATCAACAGAGCTGCACAACCACATAGCCAGAACAAAAACCAAGCAATAAATCTCAAAGTTATTATCTGCCTGTTATCTCTTCGCCTATTGCAGTTGGCTGTTCACTACTGGCTGTTTATGATGAGTCACGGTAATTTTGTAAGAAATTGTTTTTGGACAGCCACAGTCTGAAAATGTGTGCAGAAGACTTGAGAAGTTTTTACCAAACGCTCAGTGACAGAGATGTATTTTAACACTCTAAAGCCCTATTCTGCAGGATACGTTTTGCCTGAGGAGGTCCTGAAATTGGAATTATTACATATTACTCCGATAATTTCAATCCCATCAGTGATTTTTACCTGACTGGAACACTAATAATTTCGGTCTGGATTACCTACTGTTTGTCGGGAAACCCCGAGATCCTCCGGTAATACTAATACCGTGTGAACTGACATGTTAGTAATTTAAGCATGTGTTTTTTGTTTTGTTTTTGTTTTTTTGTTCCTCACAACATTGCCGTTGAATCCAGTCAGCTGCGGTCTTCGACTTGTGTTTCTTGCAGTCTCTGTAACTTTTCGGTAGATGCTCAATTCAGTCACACTTCGATCAGTCATTGACCTCTTCTGTTACAGAGGACATTTACAGATAACTGCGTCAAAGATTTCCTGCCTGTTATGTACCATGAGTATGGTACAAACTGCTGCTGGAAATTGGCCTCTCCCCAAATAGTTATCAGATGAAGCATCTTTATTCTAGTCCAGTATCTTGCTTTTTGTTGTTGTTGTTTTTTACTTTTTTTAAGAGCAGCAACAGCATAGAAAAAGACCCCTTGTCAGTAGTCACATCTGGCACATGCACAGTAATTCAGGCATCAGTTCTTACCCTGTCAGAATGCTTCATTGTAAAGCAAAAATCACATTACCTACTCCACAGGTATAAATTTTCCTGTCAGAATACGGCATTAGAGCAGTGTTTCTCAACCCAGTCCTCAAGGAACCCCTATCCTGCAGATTTTCTTTGCAACCCTGAATAGGTACCTGTTTGTAGTAATTCAGCAGTGAATGTCAGAGTTTGCACACCTTGCATAATTAAGTGCTGTGAGATGATTGGTTGAGTAAGTACAAGCAGAGCTACCTATGCAGGGTTACAATGAAAATCTGCAGGATAGGGGTTCCTTGAGGACTGGGTTGAGAAACACTGCATTAGAGGAACCAGTTTTGTTCATCATACTGCTATTTTCCCATTGGCCACTAAGTGGTGATATTACTCTGGACTATGTTGTGAAGCTGTTCCTCCCTTTTCTGTTTCTGTTGGGAGATGGGCTAAATGTCAGCAGGCGGCAGAATGTGATGTGTCTATCTGTGTTTCCAGGATTGGATCGGGACACTACACGGCATATGGCAGTCACCAGGGCCACTGGTACCACTTCAATGACAGCACAGTGACTCTGACAGACGAGCACACAGTGAGGAAGGCCAAGGCCTACATCCTCTTTTATGTGGGGAGTCCAGACAAGGAAGCTTCAGACAGAGGTGCTCAGAACAAAGCAGTCCTGGACAGGGTTGGCCAGGACAAGGTTACAGTGGATTTGGTAAATACAGACAGGGTTGGGCCACACATGGCAGCCTTACACAGGGTTACCCTGGACATGGGAGTAACAGATAAGGCTGCAATGGAGATGGTGGCCAAAGACCAGGTGGTGTTTGACACAGCTGCTTTGGAGAAGATGGCCCTAGAAAAACTGGCAACAGATGGCTTTGATGATGGTGCCTTGGAGAGGGCTGTCACTGAGAATGGCAGCCAGACTCAACAACCTGCAATGCAATGATGCCTTTAGACTGTAACAACCTCAGACCGGTTTTTCACTCCATTTCTGCCTCACCTGAATGACATGTCTCAGTGTGTTTGCGTGTAATCAATTCCTTTTACTTAAATTAGCGTGAATGACTGTCTCTTGTCCACTTGTCCTTTATTTTGTGTGAATGACAATGTTTGGTGACACATTCCTCAGTCGAGGCAGACTACTGCTTATGGGATAGATTCCAGAGCTGGTTGTTATAATAAAAAGCGCTTTAGCTATGGCAATCTTAGTTAAGTCCGGCATTGAGGCTATAGGCTGAAAGTGAGACTGAAATTTTAAAGGGTCCCTCATCACATAATCTTTAATCATAATCAACACAAAGATTTCCCCCTCAAAATGTGTAAAAACATTTTTGAATTATTGAGGCTTATTTTTGACATTGCTGATACTTTGCTATTTCCATTCAGCTTTTCAACTTCAAAATTTGCATAAAAATACCTAAATGAAATTCAAAGAAAGTTAAATCAGTTCATGTGGATACAACGTTTATTGACAGATATGTGTCATCACTCATCTAAGTGACCTCATCAGTCTAAACTGACTGCAGATATCCCCACCCTTATAAACAATACAGCTGCATAACGACCAAAGCCAACAATCCATTTCACAGGAAAATAGGTGTGACCATTAATTAGTTTCAATGACTAAGTGTATTATTCACAGAGGATTAGGGGACGTTTGCAATCAGCATTGTACGATGGCGACAGATGTACTCTTTTTTTTAAGGCCATGACACACCAGGCGGACAGTCAGCCGTTGGCCAATGACGGGCTGTCAGTGAGCGTCTGTGCCCCTAGTTTTTGCACTAGTTGGACCCCTGTCAGCAACTTTTCGGCCGATTCAGCATGTTGAATCGGCAGCAGAGCCCGTCGGTGAGGGATCACTCCGATTGGCTGTCCAGCTTAGCGAGTCAGTGCACAAGAAGATAAATGGAAGTTTCAGAATCATCCGACGTTCCCCTACGGAGATACAATCCCGGTAGATGGTGTTTTGCCTCTGGATGATTGGATTGATAAGTTCCTTCAACATGTGGAACTGAACAGGAAAGAGCCGAGCGAAATTTTTGAAATCGGAGGTTTCATTTATCTCCAGCTCTCGGCACAGGTTCGGGAGAGCCCCTTGAGCCTGTCACTGTAGTATCCATGATTTTACCCATTTAGTGCGATTTCTCCTTATTTTTCACCTCCGCCTCTTCCTTTCCTCTTCCACAACCAAAAGACCAGGGGCTGACAACGCCAGTGCCATTTGCAACTTTTTATCAGACATATTCTCGATTAGAAGTAGCTATACTACTTCAAATTTTGAACGACGAATACAGACTACCGCCACCTGCTGGTATGGAGAGTTATTTCCTCTCACTCAGGCACAGAACGTACATGCTAGTTGGCCGTTTGCTATAGTCTTTTCGGTGTGTTCAAGTGCTACTTTTTGGTCCAGGTGTAGGTGACGTGAGGCGACGCAACGGTCGGCCTTCGTTGCTGCTAGCTCTCTGATGTCAGTTTGGTGTGTCTGGGCCCTTAGGTCCCCTCCTTGGTTCAGGGATGGTCCTTCCTTCTTAACATAGATGGTCTCTTTGACTCCCCGTTCAAACCAGCGTTCCTCCCTATCAAGGATGTGCACATCCTCATCCTTGGAAGAGTGGCCACTGGCCTGTAGATGGGTGTAGACTGTGGAGTCCTGGCCTGACGTGTTAGCTCTTCTGTGTTGTGCCATCCTCTTAGCCAGCATCTGTTTGGTTTCCCCGATGTACAAGTCACGGCAGTCCTCCCGGCACTTAACAGCATACACTATATTTCTCTGTTTGTGCCGGAGGATCCGATCCTTGAGGTGGACCAATTTCTGGCGCAGCGTATTTTGGGGTTTGAAAGCAACTGAGACGCGGTGTTTGGAAAATATGCGACTGAACTGTTCCGACACTCCCTCCACATACGGACTCACCACTGATTTACATTTCGGCAGCTGTTGTCCTTAGACAATAGACACATATTCAGATTTGCAGATGATTCAGTGATTGTAAGTCCTCTTGAAGGGGAGGAAGAGCAACATGGACCTGTGGTCGATGATTTTGTATCTTGGTGCGATGATTCCTTTCTCCACTTAAATGGTGTCTAAAACTAAAGACATGATAATCAGCTTTAGAAAGACTCCTCCTAGTCCTGTACCAACCAGCTTTGAAGGTGCTGACAATGAGCTTGTGGACAGCTACAAATATCTGGGGGTTCTCGACAACAAACTGTGGGTAGTGACCGAAAGGGTGAGATCGTGGATACAAGCAGCTGAAATGAGTTTCCTCCGTAGGGTGTCTAGGCTCAGCCTTAGCGATAGGGTGAGGAGCTTGGAGTAGAGCCGCTGCTCCTTCGCATCGACGAGAGCCAGTTGAGATGGTTCGGGCATCTGGTCAGGATGCCTCCTGGGCACCTGCCTTTGGAGGTTTACCGGGCACGGCCAACTGGGAGGAGACCCCGGGGTAGACCCAGAACTCGCTTGAGGGACTACATGTCCAATCTGGCCTGGGAACGCCTTGGGATCCCCCAGGAGGAGCTGGAGGGCGTTGCTGGGGAGAGGAACGTCTTGAGTGCCCTACTTAGCTTGCTGCCACCGCGACCCGACCCCGGAGAAGTGGCTGAAGATGAGATGAGATGAGAGATGTTCTCGAAAACTGTGCTTTGAAACTCACGTTGCTTCCACATCAAAAAAGGTCCAACAAAGACTTTTTTTCCTGAGGAAAATGTGGACATTTAATGTCTCCTCCCAGATGATGACTCTCCTTTATACAAGTGCTATTGAAACAGTTTTAATGTACTGTATTGTTGCTTGGTTTGGTAACTTGACTCTGGCCAATAAAAAAAGTCCTCATCAAATAGGCCAGTAAGATGTCAGGGAGAAGTCAAGCCCAGCTTACCCACCTTTATAATAGGAAGGTGTTCAGAAAGGCTACTTCCCTTCTGGAGTGCCAAGGTCACCCCCTTCGGCCAGAGATGGAGCTGTTACCCTCAGGTTGTCGGTTGAGGATGCCCTGTATTAGGACTAAGAGATACAAGGCTTCGTTTGTCCCCACTGCCATGCAGTTGTCAAATGGTGGATAGTATTCATCTGTTGTCTGCAGATCGCTTGTTTCCATGGTCTGTATATTTGAACTCCTTCGGTTCTCCTTGCCCGCTATGCCCTGTTGTTTTTTTTGTTGTTGTCCATCAGTGATGTGTCAATTCTGCCTTGGCGTTCGTATGTTTTGTTTTGTGTGAAAGTTTTATACATACTGGCTGCAAACTAATTTCCCTGTAAGGGACAATAAAGATACTTTGACTTTTAAGAGTAGATCTGTCGTCATCTTACAATGCCGTGATTGCAAACATTCCCAAGTCCTCTGAATAGTACACATGGCCATTGAAACGCTAGTGAATGGTCACGCCCATATTTGCATATGAAACTGATCGTTGGGTTCGGCCGTTATGCAACTGTATTGTTTATAAGGGGTGGGGACACCAGTCAGTTTAGACCGGAGAGGCCACTTAGATGAGTGATGGAATGTATCTGTCAATAAACATTGTATCCAGATGTAAACATTGTATCCAGATGAACTGATTCAACCTTCTTTGATTTTCTTACCTGGATTACTGAACATGCATAAAGCTAAATGAAAGCAAAGCTATTTCAGTTGTTTTGATTTTCTTATCTTTTTCCTTTTATTCATAGGTGACAGTCTTATATTTACCTCTTCTAAATGGCCTTGTAGTACTGTGTAGCAAAAAGTAGAGGAGGTAGGATGCATTGGAATCAGTGCATTCAATGGGTTTGTTTGAATGTTGTTATAACGTTTTTGGTCATGAGCAGAAATGTGCTTTCAGTGGATCTAAACTGAGCTTCAGCAGTGAGGCTATTGGATAAGCTGTCTTTTTTTTTTTAATCAAATCTAACATCAGGCAAAAAATATCTTAACATTTTGTTGATTTAAAGCTTGGAAATCCCCCCCTCTAATCCAGCAGCTTGCCCAGACTCAGGCCGTGACCCCCTCAAGGCCTTACCTGACAAAGGCAACACAGAAAGACATTGTACATCCTTAACCCCGAGAAGCAATAATTTTTTCCCCTGTGGGAATCTTGTTTTTTTTCCCCGACAGGTGATAATGATATTTTGGTAATGTGCTAGATGGCACGGACACCCGTTGGTGAAGTTCCTAATTGAAGATAATTGCGAAGCTGTTTTATACACAGCTCGGGAAACATGTCTAGAGAAGCTGTGTGGAGTCACAAACCTCAAAATAAAATCATACAGATGGGAGTTTATTTGAGACTCTAATCCTTTCTTTTTTTAAGATGTTCTCAGTAGGATGCATAGCTTTGAAAAATTTAAACGCATGCTTCGGAGACCGTGTCTCGGGAGGTACTTTCTGTTGATCTAACCCAGCGTGATTTTCCATTGCCCTTGTTGCGGCTTGTAAATTAAGAGCCTTTGATACTAAACGCGTAGAGAACGGCGCACATTTTTCAGCAAGACGCTCTGTTGTTTCTGTTTTTCCTCTAGTGAACATCTCCATCCACCCACCCACACACACACACAGGAGCTCCCCTCAGGACACGTGCCAGTCAGTCAGCCCTCTCTCGCTCAGGCAGGAACAAGCACTCCTGTATGCTAAGAAGGAACAGCTGCTCTTCGTAGTCTGCTCACAGGTGGCTGGCTGTGGGCACGCTACTCTGTCCTCGTTAAAGACACAAGTGGCCTTTTTTTGTCCCCCCCCCCCCCCTCTCTCTCTTTTTCCTTTTGGAGTTTCGGTCACGGCTGCTAATGGGCTCACGTTGCTGCGTGTCTCTTAATACTAAGGATGAGTGCTCCGGGACTGGATGTCATGACTCACCGCGAGTCAAGGTACCGGCGGTAATCGCGTTCTCTATATAGTGGGTGTTTTCCAATTTCCTGGGAGCTCGGTAACCTGTTGGTGATATCACTTAGTCCAGGAAATAACTGGAGATGGGTACACTTTGTGCAATGTGCTCTATGATGAAAAAAAAACGGGCTTCTCACTAAGTACATGTATGATTTCCAATGAGCACACAGTGAGTCATGGTTCACCCTGTTCCCTTCGGCGCAAGAGTTGCAACACTATCTGACCCGCAACTTTCCTTGATATGGATGATGGGTTACGTTGAAGTTGTGATGAAATCGTTCCAACGGACCCATCGCTCAGCCCCGCCCCTCAAACGCAGACGAGCCAATGGCAGTGTAGTACCAAATGCACGCGGGAGCTCGCTCGGACATCTGGAGCTAACGACTCCATTAAGTAGCGTCAGAGTTGCATCAGAAGTCGTGGTTTTTTGTGATGTTTTATGGATAGAAGTTGGATCAAAAATGGTCAAACGATGTGCATGGGGTACGTGCAACACCGATACGAGGTATCCCGAGAGGATGGGCAGTGGGGTATATTTTATCCCATTTCCCAAAGCAAAACAAGAAAGGTAAATTAATTTGTCTTACCCTGCGGTGCACAAACAGCGCTGGTCCTGGATGATGTTATCTGCAGTCGCGATGACCGTGAGATGAGGCTTTTCCCTCTCGCATTGCGAGCTGTAAACTCTCGCCTCCAATTTAAGCTCGTCACCCACCATATCTAGTTTTAAATGTTGTACATATCCCTCCATAGCATAGTGAAGTCCTTTGTAATGGCTTCTAGGTGAAATCAGGTCTCCAAAAGTTATATATAGCTTCTTGGGATGTAGTTTTGACACCGATAGCTGCCATTGTAACTCTCGAGTCAGCCCGGGTAGCTTGTCCGAGTTAGCAACAGTAACTAAGGGGGGGCGGGACTGAGCAATAGGTCCATTCTGAATTGGGGTTGTAATCTCAAGTGAGAGACGCGTGCAACAACTCCAAGGG
This sequence comes from Lampris incognitus, assembly GCF_029633865.1. Lineage (NCBI taxonomy): Eukaryota > Metazoa > Chordata > Actinopteri > Lampriformes > Lampridae > Lampris > Lampris incognitus. Next base: position 60,857,586 of record NC_079216.1, read on the forward strand.
GACTTGCTGGGCCTAAAAATGGGTTATTTAAGTTGTATATATGTATGGCCCCAGATATACACCGATCAGCCAAAACATTAAAACCACTGACAGGTAAGTGAATAACATTGCTTATCTCGTTACAATGGCTCCTGTCAAGGGGTGGGATGTATTGGGCCGCAAGTGGACAGTCAGTTCTTTAAGTTGATGTGTTGCAAGCAAGAAAAATGGACAAGCATAAAGGTCTGAGCGACTTTGACAAGGGCTAAATTGTGATGGATAGACGACTGGGTCAGAGCATCTCCGAAACGGCAGGTTTTGTTGCGGGTTCCCGGTATGCAGTGGTCAGGACCTACCAAAAGTGGTCCAAGGAAGGACAACCGGTGAACTGGCGACGGGGTCACGGGCGCCCAAGGCTCACTGAATCACATGGGGAGCGAAGGCTAGCCCGTCTGGTCCGATCCCACAGAAGAGCTACTGTAGCTCCAATTGCTGAAAAGGTTAAGGCTGGTTATGACAGACAGGTGTAGGAACACACAGTGCATCTGCAGACTTGAGGTATAATGGTCATGGTCAGAGTGCCCAGGATGACCCCCGTCCAACATCAAAAGCATCTATAATGAGCACGTGAGTGTCAGAACTGGACCATGGAGCAATGGAAGAAGGTGACCTTGTCTGATAAATCACGTTTTCTTGTGCATCGTGTAGACGGCCGGGTGCATGTGCTTTGTGTACCTGTGGAAGAGATGACACCAGGATGCACTATGGGAAGGAGGCAAGCCGGCGGAGGCAGGGCGATGCCCTGGGCAATGTCCTGCTGGGAAACCTTGGGTCCTGGCATTCATGTGGATGTTACTTTGGCACGTACCGCCTACCTTAACACTGTTGCAGACCAGGTACATCCCTTCATGGCAGCGGTACTCCCTGATGGCAGCGGCCTCTGTCAGCAGGATCATGTAAAAGTGTTCAAGGTGTTGCCTCGGCCTCCAAAATTCCCCAGATCTCAATCCAGTGGAGCATCTGTGGGATGTGCTGGAACAGCGAGTCCGATCCGTGGAGGCCCCACCTCGCAACTTACGGGACTTAAAGGATCTGCTGCTAACGTCTTGGTGCCAGATACCAGAGGACACCTTCAGAGGTCTTGTGGAGTCCATGCCTCGACGGGTCAGAGCCGTGGCCATGTCTGGGGGTGGGAAGTCGGATGTGGGTATTTGTCCTGCTCGCTACACTAGCGCCTCCTCTGGTCAGTCGCCCCCCCCCCCCGCCCCGGATCGGCAGAGAGGGGGTGGAGCAGCGATCGGGACGCCTCAAAAAGAGCGGGGTAATTGGCCAGATACAATTGGGGAGGAAAAAGGGGGCAATGTTTGGGAGGCATGAGGGGGACCTACACAATATTAGGCAGGTGGTTTTAATGTTCTGGCTGATGGGTGTATATCTTCTACGGAATCGGGCCAGGGGAGAATAAACATCTGGCTCAGACCAGCGGGCTGCTCGTTGCCTGTTGAGGACCATATGACAGATGGAGAGGGAGTGTAAGCCTCGCAACACTTCCATTTTTGACGGTACTCACAGTTGCCTTCCCAAAATAGCCTTCACTCCACAGCCTTATATGTGCAGGGCTTCGGCGTGCTCCTTCGGAGGCATCGTGTATCTAGGCCACACGATGTTGACTACAGGCTCATTGTTGCCGTGTTTTAGCAGGCCTATCACTACGCCGGGCAGGAGGCCTCCTTCCGCTTCTCACGTCAGCTCGCCATGCATCTCACCCAGCTCAACCGCGAATGCCTGCTGCACCTCTTCTCCTTCCTGGACAAGGACAATCGGAGGAGTCTGTCCCTTACCTGTCAGCAGCTCCACGAGGTCTTCCTGGATCCCCGTCTCTGGTCGCTGCTCTGCTTTAGCTCTCCGTGCCAGTTGAGAAGGGACAACTTTGTGCTCGGTCCCTCGCTGCGCTTCCTGACTATCTGCTGGCACTCCAGCAGGGTCCAGCTAGTGTGTAACATTGAAGACTGGATGAAGACCTCGTTTCAGAAGGATATCTGCAGTAAGCACCAAAGTCTGGTCAGCACTTTTCTGGCTCATGTCTGCCACATGTGAGTGTGTGTGTGTGTGTTCATCCCGGTTTTGTCAAATTCAAATGAAATTGTACTGGCTGCGGCGAGGATTGCTACTGTTAATGGTCCATGATGAAATGCATCCAAACATGAGTTAAAGTTGCTTGTTCTTGGCTATAGTGAGCATTTGCCAAACACGTGTTTTTACTTTTTCTCCCTTTTTTTTTTTATTAACCTTGTAAAAAGTCTTTTGGCTGAAATAGGTAAAAAATAAAAAGCTTTGGTTATTTCAGCCCGCTGTCTTTCTCACGAGAGAGAGAGAGAGACCGATTTGCCTCTAAGCACTCGTAGCCCCACCTAGGTGATTTATGCTTCGGCCCAAAACGTTTTCAAATGGAGGCATGTGTGTGAAAGCAGCACCTCCCATGAGCCACCTCCGAGGGGAGACAGCATTGAGAGAGAACGGTGTTTATGCCAGCTAGCCCGCTCCTACCGGGCTCTGGGTTTATTTGTGACACCGAGGGGAGGCGGCGGATAAAAATCACTGTTAACATCCTGCATTGATTTTCATTGTGCCCTCGTTAGAAACGCCATGAATTCGGAGCCGGCTACGCGTACGGAAAAGAACAAACAAGCAGCCACCATACGCAGGACCCTACCGCAACAGTTATATCAACCCCACACGTTTATAACTCCGGTTAGACGTCAAATTGTATATAGTTAAATCTTGAGTTATCTTGCAGCCGAACATAATCGGTACTGAAAAGCTGGATCTGCCAGCGCTGTTGACTCTTGGCCTTTTGCGTGGCAGGCTGTGGAGGGAAATCAGCTCCGAGACGCATAATGAGGTCTCTGGACAGCTTCTTTACGGCAGCCCGTAATAACCATTGACATGAAGGAGCCTGGCTACCACAGCTGCCCGAGACAGGGGGGGAGGGGGGGGGGGAGGGATAGGGGCTGGCTCTCTCGCAAAAGGCAGCTCTGTGAGGGTTTCCTGTATTGTGAAACCCGAGAGCCTAGCCGGAGCTAGGCGGCCGCTCGAGACCAGAACCACCCACTTTGTCTGGGCTGCCCTGTCCTGCCCCTCGAAGCCCCCCGTCAAATAGCATACTGATGAATCCTCCGAAATTGTTCAGGGTGTTGGGAGGAGAAAATAGAAAAAAAAGGGAGAGAGAAAAAAAAAAAGGGGGGGCACGTGACAAAGCGGGGGGGGGTGGGGGGGTGGAGAGGAGAGGAGCCGTGGGGAAGATAAAGAGAGTGATTTGGCCTCAGACCCTCCCAGTCTGCTGCAGACTAGAGATTTACACAGGCAGGTGGAGCCTACAATTGGTTCTTTGTTGCTGTCAGAGGAGCGAACATGTGCGTCTGCCTCCGACTGCCTCCGACTGCCTCTTCCGGCTCCGCACTCTCTGACGCCAAGATCAAACACCCCACCCCCCCCCCCCCACCACATCCCTCTTTCTTTCTTTTCTTACTTGGAGAGGGGGAAAAAAAACCCTATAAAGCAGCAGAAAGTGCCTTTGGAAGTCTTGTTTATGTGGCCCAGTTTCATGTATTTTCCTAATTAGCGCTCTTCTAAAAGCCGCTTGGCTGCACTGCGTCGGTCACGGCCACCGGGCACTACGATAATGACCCTACCGGCGAGGAGCACATGTCCGTGTCGGACGAAACCACCGTTTTTCTCATTCAGAGCTAAAAAAGCACCGTCCTGAACGCCAGCTGGGGGGGGGGGGGGACGCGATGGGTGCAGGAAAGCGCCCCCCCCCCCCTGTTCTTCCACGGTGTTTCAGATCAGGAATATAACGTGCATCCGCCTCGCTCGCGGAACAAAACGTGTGCTGGCACTAGTTCAAGCACGTCACGGGGTTGAGCCGGGAAGTTGGCCCTTATCTGCAGCCCGTCACTCGCAGCAGAGGATAGAGACTTTTGTGGTTTTTGAACTGAGAATGGAGCTAGGCGGTATTTTTTTTGGGGGGGGGGGATTTGTCGTTTGTTTGGTTATCCGCGGCGATTAACGTGTCGCTTCGCTGGAACGAAGGGCTTCCGCGCGGCGCCGGCTGGGAGCGAGGCCGCGGCGTGGCGCGAGGCCTCGCGTGGCGCGGAGGGCCTCCGGAGTGCGCCGGACGAGTTTGACCCGCGCGGCCTGAACCCTTTGGGAAACCGAAGGAGGCCTGATTACAGGTTCGCGATGCCTGGCGTAGGGAGTCCGGCCACGGCCTTCGCCGCGGGGTTAGCTTTCAGCCAAACTGCCCTCGCTGTAGTGCCCGGTAGCGTTACCCAAATCGCCAAACCAACCCCGCGCGTTTAGAGAGAGAGAGCGAGAGAGGGTTGGAGAGAACGGCATTTCCGGCTTCGCGGGAAACGAAGAAGAGGTTGTTTACGGACGCGTTACGGAAATGTCAGAAGCTCCAGCACTTCATAAGAAGAAGAGCACGGGGGGGGACGAATGGGATGACGTAACTTGTTTTTCTATACTTTCTTTTTTTCCCCCCTGTTCTTTAATGAAAGACCGCGCAACAGATGCATTTACAAATCCCGCCGATGAGCCTTCTAGGTGTCGTCTGGCGTCTCTTCCGAGAGCCGCGACCGCTCCTCAGCTATTCCCCCGAATGCGAAGACGCCGGCGCAAAACAAAGACGCCGCCGGAAGGAAACCGCCACGGGGCGATTTCCTACATTAGAATTTCAAATTTGACTACAGAGCAACAACAACAAAAATAAATAATACACACCAGTCTCCTCCTCCTCCCTCAGCCCTCCCAACAAGTCTGCTAATGCAGCATCCACACAGGATGACGACGCCGAGCTCTGATTGAGCCGGTGACTGTGGTAAGGAAAGGGTTCCCCCCCCCAGGGTCCCCCCCCAGGGTTCCCCCCCCAGAGAGTCTTCCCCTGCCACTGATGGGAGAATGTCTTACACAAGAACAGCCAAACAGCCTTTCCCGCTCAGACAACGTTCACAAGTCAACTCTTTTTCCCCCTCATTTGCTGGATGAGAAAGATCAACATTTGCAACTTTACATCCTAGTTAGTCGGTATACTCCGGGGTTGATATAACCAGCAGGTGACGGACAACGGGCTTATTATGGGGGATAGGGTGGTTGATGATGAAGACGTTGCATACGGTCATTCTGCACACGCAAAAGAAGAAGCAAAACAGTTGCGAGTAAAATCTGCATGTCTTCAATTAGGGGAAATGAGCCAGGAGGTCTAATTCAGGACAGCAAAGTGGTTAAATTGAAAAAGCCACAAGAGAGGAAAATGTCATTAGTGTGTGTGTGTGTGTGTGTGTGGGTGGGTGTGTCTTTTTGTATAAGCATGTGCACATTTGTGTTTGTGTCTGCCCGAGTGAGAGAGAGCGAGACGACGAGGAGCGGAGCAAAGCAGCTTCGCTGCACCGACGTCTACGCCCTCCCGCCAGAAAAACATCTGCATGAAGGCAGGAGAGGTGCCATTACAGCGGGCCGCACAATTACGTAACAGGAGCCGACGGAGCCCGTTACTCCCCTCACGGTTATTATACCCCCATCCGTTCCTCCGCTGTATCCTCATTCCTGAACATATGTGCACTGAAGTCGGTATCGAGTAACAGAACCAGAAGTGTCACGGAGCTCTCATCATCCCAGCCCCCCCCCCCCCGACCCCCACTTCTTTTATCGTCAACACCATGTGTCCACAGCTGCCGATAAAGCCCCAAACATGCCCCCATGCAGCGATACAATGGGGCACGTGGATCAGGAGCTCGATCCTCTGCGCAGAGGTTATGGGGACGGTACCCGTAACACTCGCAGGCGACGGGAATGTGTTCGCCTCACATGTGGTTAAGTGGTAAGATTATGTAAGTCTTTATGTAATCTGCATCGGCGAATGTGATTGACATGCCGGAGCCACCGCCATCAGCTGTGTGTCTGTCTGTCTGCCCCCCCCCCCGCCCTTTGCTGCGGGTCTGCCAGTAGGTTGTTGTGCTGCCCTGATGCTGGGGGAGGGGGAGGGGAAGGGGGGGGGCAACAAAAGCAGTGGCGCTTACTCCCTTCAGATTTTTGTGCCCAGTGGGAAAAAAAACAAAAAAACACAAATGGCACGTTACTCTACCATTTTATACAACCATTCCACTCTTGGTACATCCTGCAATTTGTCCTGTGCTGCAGCATCAACAGCCTGCACCATATTTTTTTTTTCTTTTTTTGCAAAGCCTCAAGCGAACACGAGGGGGAAAAAATAGAGATGCCCGGTGGGACCCTGCGGAAGATGGGCTACTTTTGTCTAAGTGTGAAGCTGCTCCACTGTCGCACGGATCAGGTTGCCGCCTTTCGGCGGTGTTGTTTACAGTCCATTGACATATGGCTGAGATGAGGCACCCCCTCCATACGGCGTCCTTTTGTTATCGGCTTCTCTTTGCAGGTTTCCGAAGAGCGTTCACCGCACAATCGGCACGTACGCCGAGCAGCGTTGTGTACTCAAGTACTCCAAACATATTAATTCCCGTCTACTACACCGCACGCCCCCAGGCAGGCTGAGCGAACGTGACTCACGACTGGGGCTCCCGTTTGCTGTTGCTTTATCACATGCCACCGCTATCTCCCTCCCAACAGGTGCCCCCACCTGCTCTCGCTGACCCTCTCTGGCTGCGGACACGTCACCGACGACGACGTGGTCTCCGTGCTGCGGTGCTGCGGGAAGCTGCGCTGGCTGCGCCTCGAGAACTGCGTCCGCGTTACCGACCGCATCCTGCAAGCTGTGGTGGACCACGGCGGCGGCCTAGAGGAGCTGCAGGTGGATTTCTGTCGGAACATCACCTGGGCGGGGCTGCGGGTCGTCCGGGACAGGAGGCCAGCGGTTCGACTGAGGGCCGAGAGGAGTGCCAGCATGATCCCCGACTGCAGGCCCGATGAGATGCCCAAGAGCACGCTGCAGAAGATCCTGCACTTCTCCTGATGGCGACACGCCGCCGCGGCGGAGGCCTACGAGAGCGGCCTTGGCAAGGGACCCCAGGGAGGAGCACTGATGTGATAGCTGTGCTCAAGGTTTGAACTTGTTGCCGGAGTACGTTCAGGTTGTGTGTTGTGTTTTTGTGTTGGATTCATAACCGCTTTTGATAGAAATGCTTTTTGCAT
>NC_079216.1:61522414-61629914 GCF_029633865.1 Lampris incognitus
CCGAGGGAAGCTTCACAGCATCCTAAAATACTGCGCTCCTGGAACAGAGGTGCTCCGCCGGTCTGACGGGAGGCACGGGGAGCCGGCGGGCCCACGGGAATAGACGATTGTGATTAGATTCCAAAACCCGGCTTTCATAAACAGCATTAGCTCCTGTTAGACACCCCGCCCCTCCCACGGAGGCAAGGCCCCGGTGCAGGGAGAAGGCGATGCTGCCGCCGCCGCTGCTGTTGTTTTATTGGTATTTTGGTTGCCTGGGCCCTCCCCCCCCTCCCCCCCCTCCCCCACATGTTGTGAACTATTAGTGGGCAGGACAGCTGTTGGGGACTGAAGGCGCGCATGCGCGGACCGTTGTTCCTCCGACGCCCCCCCCCCCGTCTCCGGTAACAAGGCGCCGTCTGACCGACCGGGGGGTTTCACCGGCAGGGGGCGCTCACCCCTCAGCAGCTTTGAACTGATCCACTCGCTCGCAGGCAAGCGCACTCGTGTGATCAGGCGTTATGGGGGCCCAGTAAGAAGGCCGGCGCTGTGATTGGCCCGCGCTTCCGCCGAGTTCGCGGTTTCGTCCCTGATGTCAGTTTTCTACACGAACAGGTAATAAAGCTGGGTATAACACAGCGGCTGGTTAGGGACTAACCGCGTTTACCCCTTTGGCAGGTTAAATAGCGGCTTTATTCGTGCGCCACAAGACGACTCCCGTAAACGGCACAGATGTTTATTTGCCGCTGGGGTTTTTCAGGGGTCATCCGGTCTATTCCGTAGCCTGGATCGCCGGTTCGAATCCCCGCATTATCGCCGGCTTGGTCGTCCTGCTCGCTGCACTAGCGCCTCCTCTGGTCGGTCGCGGTGCCTGTTCGGGAGGGGGGGGGGTGGTATAGCGTGATCCTCCCACGCGCTACGTCCCCCGGGCGAAACTCCTCACTGCCGGGTGAAAAGAAGCGGCTGGCGACGCCACGTGTATCGGAGGAGGCACGTGGTGGTCTGCAGCCCTCCCCGGATCGGCAGAGGGGGCGGAGCAGAGACCGGGACGGCTCGGAAAATATGGTAACCGGTTGGATACAATTGGGGGGAAATCGGAATAAATAAGTAAATAAATGTTGCGGTTTTGTCAAATTTCCCCACCTGCAGTATGGCCTTGTCTCCAGGTTTGGTCGGGGACCTCTAGAGCAGTGTTTCTCAACCGGGGGTCCGCGGACCCCTAGTGGTCCGTGGTGTAATTGCAAGGGGTCCGTGAAAATAAAATATCTTTAAAAAAAAAGATCCTATGACATTTATAGAAATAGGATTATTTTACTCAAATGTGACTGAGACCTTTATCTACCTAAACTATAAAGGGTAACAGGACTTTTTTCTCTAATTACATCTGTTTCACAAGTGTAATTTATTGTATTTTAATAAGAGATCTCGCTCCCGTTTGCATTGTTAAAACTTACTGCATAAAAATTCTGCTGTTACATATATCTGAAAGTTACTGAATACATATTCTGTTTTGTTACATATATCTGAAAGTTACTGAATACATATTCTGTTTTGTTACATATATCTGAAAGTTACTGAATACATATTCTGTTTTGTTACATATATCTGAAAGTTACTGCATAAGAATTCTGTTTTGTTACATATATCTGAAAGTTACTGCATAAGAATTCTGTTTTGTTAACTATATCTAAGTTACAACTGAAAGCTCTTATTTTTGCCCCAAAAGAGTGAATAAATGCTATAATGCAATTTAAAATGCAGTTTCTACTGTTTCTATCAAATTGCAACCCCCCTCCCCCAAGATCAGGTGGAGGGGTCCTCGGGGTAGATCAAAAATACGCAGGGGGTCCAGGACCCCAAAAAGGTTGAGAACCACTGGTCTAGAGGTCTTGTGTGTTCCCATCAATCTGCTCACCAACACCCAATGCAACAGAAAGCGTCGCTCCGTTTTCGGTGCCGAGTAAGGACGCGGGTTGCAATGAATACCAAGTGCAGGATACAACATGCGTTTCAATTTAAAAAGGTAATGGCGGCGGACAATTTGGCAATCCATCACTCACCGTCAGCGACGGTTATCAGCAAATTTATCTTACTGTCAGGTTGTCGCCCACTGTAGTCCCCTCTTCTACATTTTGGAAAACAAAAACCCCTCTCTATGAATCATTATTAGTAAAGAAACAAACATGGCTGACTGCCACGCCGTGGTTACAGTTGAGCGCGCGGAGCAAATGATGGTGCCGTGCGCGTGTACCCAAGTTCCCCCACTCCTCCGCGTGCTGCACGACGGCCGCCATGTCTGCAAAAAACCAAAATCTTCCTTCAGTTCAGGTGGGAGATGATCTGCAATGTCACAATGAACCTCAGTTCATTGAGAAATATAAGATTTGGGGGGCGTCCGGGTGGCGCGGCGGGCTATTCCGTCGCCTACCAACACGGAGATCGCCGGTTCGAATCCCCGTGTTACCTCCGGCTTGGTCGGGCGTCCCTACGGACACAATTGGCCGTGTCTGCGGGTGGGAAGCCGGATGTGGGTATGTGTCCTGGGTCGCTGCACTAGCGCCTCCTCTGGTCGGTAGGGGTGCCTGTTCGGCGGGGAGGGGTAACTGGGGGGGAATAGCGTGATCCTCCCACGCGCTACGTCCCCCCGGCGAAACTCGTCCCTGGCAGGTGAAAAGAAGCGGCTGGCGACTCCACGTGTATCGGAGGAGGCGCGTGGTAGTGTGCAGCCCTCCCCGGATCGGCAGAGGGGGTGGAGCAGCGACCGGAATGGCTCGGAAGAGCGGGGGTAATTGGCCGGATACAATTAGGGAGAAAAAGAGGGGGGAGGGGGAGACAAATGTAAGATTTGTAATTTTGAGATTTTAATGTCTGATCTATAACTTACCAATTTTGTTCCACAGTTCAACAATCAAGAGAGCCGCCAGAGCAAACTGTACGCTTTGCAGAGGCTCATATGCTGCTAAGTGACTCCTGAAGAGGTTAATTAGCGTAGGTTAGCTCGGGTTAATTGACTCGCTGATTGGATATGAACACGATAGGGTTGTCAGGTGGTTTAATCTTCAGTATTGCGTGTTGCTCCTCAGAGCAAATTATCAAATCGTGGACCATCAGGACACCTTTTCCTCAGAGTGAGAACGTGTAGGCGTTTCTCCGCGTTGACCCTCCCCCCCATCCCCCCACCCCCCATCCCACCCCTCCCCCCCCGTGCCTGTTGCTTTTTATCATCAAACCCACTTTAACTGTGGATCCTCCGATTTCTGAACACCTGTAGTCCGCCCAGGTCTTCCTGCCCCTGAGTGCCGAGTGCAGTTGCTGGAGTACAAAGCGAGGCTCACACGGCGTATGGATGAAGCCATTTTGCGAGCATAGTCATTGTAAAATGAAGAGTGTATAAAGTAATACCGTGCACGAGGGTCTACACTCCCCGCCATGAATGGGTTGCTCTTGCCGCGGGGAGCCGGTGACATGACTGTGATTGGACGAGACTTAAAGAATCCAGATCAAAGCAATCTCTAGTGTTTTGGCCCCCAGCGCAGTGTAAAGCAGGCCCAACCCACACACACACACACACACACACACACACACACACACCACACAACTGTGCTCACACAACACAAACAAGTACAGTACGTGTGCCACCATATAATTACACACACACACTTTTCTCTATCTTTCACTCTGCTTTCTCTCTCGCACACAAACACAATCACAGATACAAATACAGATATAAATCGTCTCTCACATTAATCTGGTAACGTACAAATTCAAATTCAGCAAATTCATACTCAGCTCTCTATGAGGCCTGCACACAGATAGACTCTTGTGCCCTAACTGGCTTCAGAGAGCTGATATGACCGAGTAAGCTGCAGGACAAGCAGTCGACGTCCTGCTCAAACCTTAACTGATGTCGACTATGCAGATGATCGTGCCCTTCTCGCCGGCAACACTGAGCACGCTACCTCGCTGCGCAACAGCCAAAATGCAGCGAAACAAGTAGGCCCCCGCGTCAACGCTAGGGAAACTGAATTCATCAGCTACAACCAAGAAGGAATCATCTCCTCGTCAGATGGGCAGAACATCGCATCTGTCTCGGAATCAATTTACTCGGGAAGCAACATCGAATCCACCGAATGAGATGTGCCGCTTCGAACTGGAAAGGCTCGGGGTGCCACTGAGGGACCTAACGTCATCTGGAAGTCCCCGTTACCAGACAAACTGAAGCGGGAATTCTTTCGAGCAACAGTTGAGTCTGTTCTCACTTATGGATCATCTTCCGGGACCCTCACTGAACGGCTTGAATCCAAACTTGATGGGGGCTTTCACCAGAACGCTGCATACTGCACTCAATGTATCCTTGAAGAAGCATCCTACAAATAAGTGTCTCCATGGCAATATACCCGCCGTCTCAAACACTATCCGAGAACGAAGGGTTCGATCCGCTGGTCACTGCTGGAGGAGCAAGGGAGAACTTGCAGTTGGTCACCCAAACGTGGAAAGACACGTGTGGGAAGACCTGCAAGAAATTACATCGACCAACTTGTCGACGACACAGGACGCCCATCTGAGCAGCTTCCAGACGGGTGGCGTGAGAGGGTCAGAGCCATCCGAGGATACTCGACCTGACGATGATGAGGATGAAGCTGCAGGAACTGAAGGGGTGCCTTTGTGTATCCTAGTGTAATACGACACAACGCATCGATTGCGTCTTCCCCTATAAGCGATCGCTGAAGTCTTCAGATTAGTTTCATATCCTGTAGTCACTGTTCCCGCCGTAATCCTGTTGCTCCGCCGAACACGTCCCACAAGTTGCTTTTTTGCTGAGACTTTAAGAGACACAAAGCTTGGATGTATATTAATTAAGGAGGTACTAAACACTTAAATGTGTTTTTCTGAGCTGTAAAATAGATGATATGACTGTATGGTGATGGAACACATTGGTGCTGGTGTTAATATTGACATTTCTTTCCAAATTTATAAGAATGAGCATTTCATGGGTTGAAAATGGCTCAACACGCGTCATCTACTGTTTTAAATCAGCCCTGAGTCTTGTGAGGCCAATGGCGGTCGAGGCGTTTTCACTGGGTGGCGTCTGACGCCGTGCCGGAAGGTGGACCGGACCGGTGGAGGGGACCATGGCGGTGTGCGGCGATGACTCTGGGAGCACGCTGGGCCCTTCTCGCAGATCTCCCCAGCTACTCCTGTCTCACACATCCACCCCCCCCTACTCACCTACTCAGCCCCTAACACCCCCCCCCCTCTACTCTAAGCCCCTTGCTCACTTTTTAGCATTTTTTATGCAGCGGGTGGAGTTAGGCTCAGACCTGAGGGAGAAGTTCCACTTTAAAGTGGCTGTCTCTCTTAAACAAATACTCATTAAGTTACTATATTCTGCTGAACGAGGTGACACAGTGATTCAGCCTATTTGATGAAAGACCCCCCGAATTTGCAGTAATACGGAGAAATGTGTGTCTCTGGTGCTCTTTAATCAACACATAGACACACAAACACGCACACACACACACACAGGTTTGTTTTTCTATACTTGTGAGGACGGTAATTTACTACATTAACTCCCTAGCCCCTAACCCTAACTTTAACCATCAGAACTACAGGCCTCATCTTTCTTACCTTTACCATGGTTTTAATCTAACCTTTATCCTAGCCTTAACTCTGAACCCAAATCCATACACTAAACCTAGAAGAGTGCACTCAGCAGAGTGCAGATCTCCACCAGGTGTACCTCACCTTCTCTGGTGCTGGCACTCGGTGACGCACCAGCTGAGGAGTTAGCACTCAACTGCGATCTAAAACAGGCTTTTCAAAGGTTGTGAACCACCGCAACCACGACAGGTCCTTGATCATACAGTCATAACTGTGCACACACACACACAAAAAAAAAACGTAGGCTGATTGGTCCAGTAGTTTGTGAGATTAGCCGCAGACAGACACACACGCGCATGCCCGCCAAATGCATAATCCCAGCCAGGTGAAAAGCCCGGAGGGGATAATAACCCCTTGAAGTTGCGAGGACCAGCCAAAATACCCCCACTTTGCGAAAATCTCCTTAATTTCTGGTTAAAAACACAGGCTGGTCCTCACAAATATAGCCGAACAAGAACACACACACACACTCGCTTGAACAAGCACACATTCATTGGCTGCTGAGTGTGGGTCTGTCCAGCATGGGGCTGGGCTGCAAAAAGCAGGAGCTGAGCGGGAGTGCGTAGTGTCCCCTTGTAGTGCCTTCTATGTGACCTTCCTGATGACATCAGGGCAGAGGCTGCACAGCATGTCAGCAGGGCCAGACAGCCTCCGACTGACACATGCAAACGCTGGGCTGAAATAGGAGTGTGGTTACAAGACTCTCCTCATTCTTATTTCATACTTTCCAGTGGCAGCAGTCAAGTTGACATTTGCCGTTCCCGCCATCCGGTAAACGGCAGCCTCCGTTTAATTGCTTTCATATGGTTAATCCAAATTAAGCATGGCCACAAAATGAGATATTCCATTTCATTTGGATGGCTGGTGAGTCCACTAAATCTTTCTTTCCCTCCTCTGTGCACTTGCCATACCAAGACACTTCTGAATGACTAAAATCAGGCCTAGAAAAAGAAGCAATTTTGGTCAAAACTGTTTGCACAATTCAACCCTCTATATTTGCCAAGGCATGAATGGCGAATACGGTGGTATTGAAGTGGTTTAGTGGCTCAGAGAAAGTAGTTTGCAGTTGGAAAAAGTTGCTTAATTAAACCAGATGCCCCATTGTGTAAAATTACGGTTCTTTTGCTAAAACCAACAAAGCAGAAATAAATGTGTGAAAAAGTCTAGAGAATGACAGAATTATCTTCACGTCATAATTCATGCGGCTCTTTATGTCTACGGATTCATCTCTGTAATGCTTCGATACAGTTCTCCCTTTGTAATGTGACAGAGGAGGATTTTTATGATCCAAGTGCTCATAAAACTCAAGCACTTTTCTTTATTCTAACTCTAGTATTGTATTATGTCCCCTGCTCGCTTTACAGGGGAAATAGTGTACAGCTACTCAAGACCAGAAAAAGTGGACGCTGTAGCATTCAAATTATCATTTGAGCATAAAACGTAACATTCTAGCTAAAGATGGGTATCGAACCCCCGGTATTAAACGGGCACCAGTGCTAAATTATGAAAGACCGCAGTATTGATAAACTCCCACATTAACGGTTCTGCTATCGGTATTGGAGAAATTAAGAAAATATATTTTACACACAGAGCCTGCTGTTAGTGGCAATGGCGGAGAGAGAACTAAACGCTCAAAAGTCTGGCTATACTTCACTAGAGTCCATGCTCACGATGCTCGTCGCCACAAGTGCAACAAGCCCGTTTGCATGTAAGGGCGGACACACGAGCAATCTTTCAAAACAGTGAAAGTGCATCAAATACAGGCGGAGAAACGCCGTTTCCGGCTGCCCAGCTCGTAGTTCATCTCTGGTTGGCGCATCCACCTCAGGGATGTCATGTATGCTAGCAGCCTGGAGCCCGCACGGAGCTAGCTGACTCATACAAACATGGGCTAGTGATTAAAGGTAAGGCTCTGTCGGGACACGAGGAAATAAAGCAATGTTAATTCTGCTCTTGACTTGTTTTGTTGTTGTTTTTTCCCTCTCACAAAAACAACAAAGTGCCGATAAGAGTACCGTTAAGGTACCAGATCGATAAGGCGTTAAAATCGTAACGATACCCATCCCTAATTCTAGCTTGCTTAGATGCATCATGTTAGCAGTTAAATTAGTTTACCATCTCAAAACACAGTGACGTACGGGTAGCGTAGCGGTCTATTCCACGGATATCGCCGGTTCGAATCCCCATATTACCCTCGGCTTGGTCAGGCGTCCCTACAGACACAATTGGCTGTGTCTGCGGGTGGGAAGCCGGATGTGGGTATGTGTCCTGGTCGCTGCACTAGCGCCTCCTCTGAGGTCGGGCGGGGCGCCTGTTCGGTGGGGAGGGGGAACTGGGGGGGGAATAGCTTGATCCTCCCACGTGCCACGTCCCCCTGGCGAAACTCCTCAGCGTCAGGTGAAAAGAAGCAGCTGGGAACTCCACATGTATGGGAGGAGGCATGTGGTAGTCTGCAGCCCTCCCCGGATCAGCAGAGCGGGTGGAGCAGCGACCTGGATGGCTCAGAAGAGTGGAGTAATTGGCCGGATACAATTGGGGAGAAAAAAAAGGGGGGGGATACAGTGATGTAATCTGATCATGTATCTAAAGTAAACAATATGATGGAACTCTAGCTGGCTGTAACATGGAGGAAGATACGATCTTATTGTTCACAGTCATCTGGAGTAGTGTGTTGGAGGCCCAGCTCTGGACTATTCATGTGCTGTTGCCGAGTCTGTCTTCAGCCCTGCAGTCGGCAGGCATTATCATGGGACCTTTCTTCTTCTCACAGAGGGTCACACAGGGAGTACTACCACTCCACAAAAAAGGGACAAGGCCTTCAAGATGGAGACAATTCCCTTCTCTCCTGCACCGCTTTTTCTCCCAGTTTCCCTTTTCATTTCCACAGACTGCCATTGATTCATTTGCACGTACGCAGACCTTTGTTGGAGTGCTAGAGTCTGTCTTTTCTTTTCAACCTTCCCACTGATATTTCCTGGTTTAAGCCCTATGCACACTCACTTATAAAACCAAATGGCATTACCCATATAATGCTTGCCACCATGAAACTGCCAGACCATGCCCAAACATTTAGATAGTATTTACCCTACTCGTGAAATGTAAGGTTGAAGAAAGATGGCAGTAATTTCAGTTTGAGGAGGTTATTTCATTTATGCCGAGGACTCTGTGGATATTTTTAGCTCTGACAAGGCGCCCAACAAAGTAAAGACGAGAGAGAGAGTATTTGTCTTGTCTTCATCGAAAACAAACATGGATTATTAAATGGACAAAGCTGTTCACACACAAACCGATGCATCTGTGTCTTCTGATGAACTGGTGACTAGGGGATTTGATGGACGCAAACAAGCCGAAGAGGAAGTGAGCAAGTCAGTCAGAGGGTGACTCAGTCCACTGGTTCAAGACGGGACATATTTTGCAACAGCTGGCTCTATGGGAGCGCTGGTGTATTTAACGACAGTAGCAGCAGGGAAAGGGGGGCAAAAGTGACTATCCTCAAAAAAGACAGCGCCTCGGTCCTTTCTATCGCTGAAGTTCACCATCACGTGAAGCTGAAATGAAATTCTCAGTGGGCTAAACAGCAGGTGCCACTGCCCTATGGGACGTAACAAAGGTGAAAAACTGCCCTGTATCCCCGCCAGAAAGAAAGAAAGAAAGAAAGAAAGAAAGAAAGAAAGAAAGAAAGAAAGAAAGAAAGAAAGGAGAAAAATGCGTCAGTGGAACCATAAGGAAACAGTTATTTTGGTCATCTGTAAAGGCATAAAACCCATTCTCCAAATACTGCCAAACTGTTAAACAGCAATATCTCCAAGCGTCTTGCACACTGCATATCAAAACAATTCAACATGAAGTCTGGAGCATTCTCAGCCAGCAGGTCTAATCTAGAGGGTCTGTGTGGTTGAGAAAGAGCAGCTGAATGCCATCTGCTGCGGAGGAAGAACTGGTTGCCTTAACAAGTAGGCAAACTGTCAGGGAGGATTAATGCTCTACCTTAAACCTGAGTTAATAATAAATGGGCTGTTTACTTGTTCAAGGGGGAGGCCATAGATAACGGCACTCAAAACCCCTCCTCTTACTGCCAAAAAGATAAATTTTGGTTAAGTGGGGGACCTGCCTGCATTGTGGCCTCCAGTTCCCAAATCATTATGAACAAAGCAAGAGTTTTACTCTCCCTTAGTAATGAAAAGGTCAGATTACATGCATGTGCAAGGGGCATTTTAAAGAGTCTGCTCCAGAGAGCTGGCTATGTTGTACATTGTCCGGAATGTGTAAGCTGGACTGAAAGTGTAAAGTTTAAAGGAAGAAACCTCAGTTCCGTTTTGTGTCTGTCTTTTGTGTCCGTCTCACTGCAAAAATCTTTTTTTTTCTTCCTTTATTAGACTTCGGCAGTGAAGAGGCAGACAGGAAATGGGAGAGAGAGATGGGGGAGGGGGGGATAAGACATGCAACAAAGGTTACCGACTGGAATCAAACCGGCGATGGCAGTAACCATGTGGTCATGTGGTATGCGCTGTGACCATCCGGCTACAGAGGAACCCCAACATGGTAACAATTTTACTAAAATTGGGTGTCCGGGGTAGCGTAGCGGTCTATTCCGTTGCTTACCAACACGGGGGTCGCTGGTTCGAATCCCCGTGTTACCTCCAGCTTGGTTGGGCGTCCCTACAAACACAATTGGCCGTGTCTGTGGGTGGGAAGCCGAATGTGGTCTTGGTCGTTGCACTAGCGCCTCCTCTGGTCGGTTAGGGCACCTGTTCGGGAGGGGGGGGCTGGGGGGGAATAGCGTGATCCTCCCACATGCTACGTCCCCCTGGTGAAACTCCTCACTGTCAGGTGAAAAGAAGCAGCTGGCGACTCCACATGTACCGGAGGAAGCATGTGGTAGTCTGCAGCCCCCCCCCCCCCCCGGATCGGCAGAGGAGGTGGAGCAGCAACCGGGATGGCTCGGAAAATAGGGTAATTAATTGGCCAAGTAAAATTGAGGGAGATAAAGAGAGGGGGGGGGCAAAAAAAATCTTACCCAAATTAAATTCGATTCTAAAGCTATATGCATGTCAGGCTCATCAATGATGTAGAGCTGACCCATGGACCGACCACCAGCACAGCATTCGGGTCTAATGCAAGTCCCCTGAAACTGTTTCTGGAGACAGCTGAAAAGCAGCTTCAGGAGGGGCGAAATGCATCAGCCTCTCAAGCTGCTGATGCGTGCAGGAAAATGTGGGAAAAGAAACCCCTGAGAAGGAGTCAAAGAAACGTCTTCTCCTCTTCCCCTCTCTCCTTCGCTCCTAGAGGGCTGCATTAGCCCACGGTGGGGATTTAACTAATGAGCCTAGCTCCTCTCCGCTGGGGGCATCCCGAGACAGCCTTTCTCCTACAATTGGTTCCAAAGGGTTTCAATGCACTGGTCGCTGCAAAACCTCCACTCCGTCCGGCAGATTATAAGGTAATAAAATAGATGGAGGAGATGCGGCGCTGGGATAACGTTCCACATCATTTGCTGTTTTGGTGGCTGCCGGGTGGACAGTGTGCACGCGGAAGTGCACGCGGCAAGTCAAGTAAATTCGATCGTCTTTGCACGAACTGTATAAACGCAGTCACACTGTCAACTCGGCGGCGGCGGTTCGAGTGTTTATGATGGAGGAGTTTGGGTGCATGGCAAAGCTTTTTTTTTTTTTAGTAGACTCTATAACCAAGGGCATAAAAAGTAATCCAAACCAACGTTGCAACGTAAACTGGAAATTGTTAAGGCTGGTTCGGGGTCGGCGAAAAAACGTCTGCTAGTCGTTAAGCGCGATGCCATCTTGGCCGCGTTAGTCGGTGCTAAAACACCACACTGCGTTTGGTTTCCGGCCCCGGCGCCTCCAGAGGACGCGACGGGGCCGCCGGGCGAAACGCTGCACAAAACCGACAGAGACTATTTGTGCACGTGTGCGTGGTGCTTGGGCGTTTCACACCGAGGGACGGCAATCCCGATGACGTCAAACCGAGAAGCCGTTTATGTGATCCGCATGGTCCGCCGTCAACCTTGAAATACGTTTAATTAAAGACACATTCAAATTTTTTTTTTTTTGGTCTCTTTTGTGTCAAACGCTGCAAACAAAAACCACAACAATCCTGACTTCAGTGTGTGTGTGTGTGTGTGTGTGTGTGTGTGTGTGTGTGTGTGTGTGTGTGTGTGTGTGTGTGTGTGTGTGTGTGTGTGTGTGTAGTCACAGGGTTCTCCTGGCTCTTCCTGTAACGAGCACAACTGACAAAAGAGCTTATTGCGGAGGATTAACTTCTGCTATTCAGGGTGTTGCTTTTTCTCCCCCATATCAAAACTGTACTTTGCGGCACACCGCCAGAGAACGTGGGTGCGGCACCTCACGTGTCTGGTTCTCATCCAACCCCCCCCCCCCCCTCTGATGGTCCATCTTCAAGACATGCCCAAGGAGGCGGTAATGGAGTGGACGTTAAGAGCCGGATGGACGGAAGTGAACATCCCGGTATGATTACTGAACACCTAACCGACTCGCTGACCGACCAGATCTGATAAGAAATCCACCCAACCCCCCCCCACCCCCCGCGGCGTTGGATTTCAACACAGAAATGTATTCAGCGCATTCGTCACGGTCGGCCAATTATACTTCAACTTATCCATATCCAAACAGTTAGAGGGGTGTGTCCCTGTGCAAGTGCGTCTGTTCAATAGCGACCGCTTTGTTTTCCTGACAACCATTCATAAATAAAGCCCTCGCTCTCTGACTCACGGGGTGCCATCCTCTCGCTCGAGTCGTTCGCTTTCACAAAGGCGTCGTGGTCGTGCCGGGACTCGGCTCCGGCAAACCAGACGGAAGTATTTAGGCTGTCTCCTCGGGAAACTAGTGTAAACTACTAATAGGACACCCGTTAGCCCCCTAGCTAACGGGTCTGACCCTTTAGCCGAGCGGTTAGTGACGTCGCCTTGTGGTGCAGTACACTTCGTATCGAATCCCGCACCGGGCAACAAAGTAACCGGTTACATTGGTGGCAGCGGTGGGATCCGGAAGTGTGCAGATCCTCGGAAGTCTCTTCGGAGCGCGGGAAGAACAAAGCGCGAGGGCGCGCTTCCGGAGAGGGTGACGACTGTAAACTACTAATAAGACCCGTTGACCCTTTAGCCGAGCGGTTAGTGATGTCGCCTTGTGGTGCAGTACACCTCGTATCGAATCCCGCACCGGGCAAGAAAATAACCGGTTACATTGGTGGCAGCGGTGGGATCCGGAAGTGTGCAGATCCTCAGAAGTCTCTTCGGAGCGCGGGAAGAACAAAGCGCGAGGGCGCGCTTCCGAGGAGGGTGCCGACTGTAAACTACTAATAAGACCCGTTAGTCCCTAGCTAACGGGTCTGACCCTTTAGCCGAGCGGTTAGTGATGTCGCCTTGTGGTGCAGTACACCCCGTATCGAATCCCGCACCGGGCAAGAAAATAACCGGTTACCCTAGAAACAAGGGAGTATAATCCCCCCCACCCGCACAAAACCGGGATCGTTTGTCGTGCAAAGCCAGCACGGGGGGGGGGCATCGTCTCCTCACTTCCCTCGGTTTTCCTTCCTCCCGTTATGCATCCGACGGACGTCCGCTTTGCAACGCTGGAATGGAGATGCGAGTATCCCCCCCTCAACCGCTAATTCTCAGAGGCCTCCGCGGTGGTATAAATCATTAAGACAGACGCTCCTCTGAGATGCTACGGTGGCCATATACTCCTCGCGCCGACGCGCACTTGATTTCATTTGCTCTGCGATCAGTCGTTGGTCTAATGAACAACCAGCTTGGCCATATTAGATTTAACCTCCGGCGGAGACGGTGCGCGCCGCTCGCAGCTATACGGTGACATGCAGAGGTGGGAAAACCCGGTCCAGAAAGTAAAAACCCCTAACCGGGTCTTTACTCCACCCATGTTCTAAACCATCAGATTGCACCTACTAGTTTCCCAAATCAGCTGGTTTAATACACGGATGGAGTAAAGACACGGTTAGGGTTTTTCCTTTCTGGACCGGGTTTTTCCACCTCTGGTGACACGCGGCTGCAATATAGGCGACGTGCCGAGTGGTGCAAGATGATCGTTCGGGCTCCTGGCGTAGCTCGCTCCATGAGGTACATGAAACAATGGCGTGGCGCTAATCCTAAGATTGATGAACAAACTGCGTTAACGCAGCGTGCTTTGTACATGTAGGTGAGCCTTCTATCTACGGCGCATGTGGCGACACGCTATACGGAGGCTCCTCATTGTGGCGGAACCATTGTTCCGCCGCTAATCCCAGCTCAGCTCCCTCAAACCCGGCAGCACTCGAGGCTTCAATGCGCCAGACAATTTTACTCTGCACTTGGTGCCGTTGTTTACCTCTTCTGGTGAATAACGCAGCGACGGGCTCAAGAAAATAGGTCTGCGATTGAAATACGAGCCGCGTCTGTAGAAACGCGTCGTGACTTGCCAATTAACTTTTTTTTCTTCTTCTTCTTCTCTCCTTTCACTGGGCAGGCTCTCGTCGTCTGCCAGGAGACGCGCGGCGGCGGCAGTGATTTGACTCTGGTGTCGAAAAGCACATCAAAGACGGGGCCTATGAGAGGCCTGCTTTACCTTTGAACATAGAATAGGATTGGAGGCAGCGCCAGCTCTCTGCAGGCTAGGCTCAGGCTGATCACAGGCTGCCCAGTGCAGCAGCAGCAGGCACAAACACTCGTACCGCCTCTCTTTCAAAGGCCCCCCCCCTCCCACCCTCCCCCCTCCCGACAGCCTACACACACGCACACGCACACACAGCAAGCTCACGCTTCTTGACCGAGGGAAGCCCGAGACCGTATGCTGAAGTTCACCGTCCTGCAGAGCTTCGCGTCCAACAGTCCCTCGCGAAGCCCCGCCCCTTTTTCACTATACCGAGCCAGCATCGGGGGGGGGGCAAAGATAAAGCGCGCCCCGTCTCTCAGAGGGAGGAGCCGGGCCTACACGTGGTTGTTGAGGAAAACCAAATCCCGCCAGCTCCGATACCCACATCCCCCGGCCGACCCGAGTCAGACGGCAGACGAGAACTCCGCTGACCTGTTCCCGGAGAATTCATGCAATTAAAATGAGCTTGGTTTTTTTTTCTTTTTTTCCTCAATCCTTCTTCCACTTCTTCCGCACAAAATATTAATTACATTAATTATAGTTCACAGTTTCTCAGTTAATTGTTCAGTGGGAGAGCATTTCGCTGGGTCCCAGCTGAAGCCTGGGAGATGAAAACAGGGTGGTGGTGGGTGGGGGGGGGGGGTTTGAGAAGTTCCAGATAGGGGGGGAGGGGTAATAATGCCTCTCTACTGTCACTGGACTGTAAAACACAGATGGGACTCCATACATGTGTTGCTTGCTCAGCAGGAAGATACACCATCTTACTAACATCCCCAGCAATGCCGATCCTTCCCGAAGCCAGCCGCGTCTCTTGTGTTTGCTGGATGAGCATTATCCCGCACTACTTGCACCCCCCCCCCATCGCTGCACTGAAAACGGGGGAGAAAAAAAATGGCAGCGACTGAACTAATAACTTTCTTGAGCACTTACTCCCAACTTCTACTATCTTCAAACTGGCTCAGTGCCTGCATCTTTCAAAACTCCCGTCAACATCTTCTGGGCTCTCAAAAGAGTGCAAAAAAAAAAAATCACCTTCAGGCAACCTATATTTTTTTTAATCATCTGAAAAATTATCTTACAAAAATGGTGAGTGGGAGCAACTGTTTATTAGCCCAGACAATTATCGGGGTAGAGACGACGAAAAAATAAAAAAACATGAGCTAGCAGTTTGCTTGCTTTGTAATCCCCCCCCCCCCCCATATCTGTGTAACAAATTAACAAATTTAGTGCGGACTCCCCAGCTTACAATAAAAGGGCCATGTTCTGGCAGTAGCCCACCAATTAAACAGATAATTATGCAAATGTAGCCTTTACTGAGTCAGCGAGTGGGCAGCGGCAAGCCAGCGTTTCCTACAGGGCAAGGTCTACCAACGTGCTCAGCGGGAGCACACAATGCCCACACACACTAATGTTGTCTGGTTATCTGTCGCTCTCTTTCATTCATGCACGCACACACACACACATGGTGCAGACTACACCTAGACACACACACACACACACACACACACACGTGTGCGTGCATGCACACATACATACATGCGTGTGCACACACACACACACGTGTGCGTACATGCACACATACATACATGCATGTGCACACACACACGTGTGCGTGCATGCACACATACATACATGCATGTGCACACACGTGTGCGTGCATGCACACATACATACATGCGTGCACACACACACACGTGTGCGTGCATGCACACATACATACATGCATGTGCACACACATGTGTGCGTGCATGCACACATACATACATGCATGTGCACACACGTGTGCGTGCATGCACACATACATACATGCGTGTGCACACACACACACGTGTGCGTGCATGCACACATACTTACATGCATGTGCACACACACACGTGTGCGTGCATGCACACATACATACATGCGTGTGCACACACACACATGTGTGCGTGCATGCACACATACATACATGCGTGTGCACACACACACACGTGTGCGTGCATGCACACATACTTACATGCATGTGCACACACACACGTGTGCGTGCATGCACACATACATACATGCATGTGCACACACACAAAAGAGACTGGCACATGCACCCAACAGCAATCCCAGCAATGGCGGTTTCGGGAGTTCAGCCGCATTATTTCCGTTTTTTTGTTTTTTTTAATTCAATATTTTTCTAGCACGTGATGTTATTTTGTCAACGCTACGCAGCAAACTGGTAGCTATCGCGCAACAAAACGGCATCGTGAAAACGGCTGCTGGAAAACAACAACAACAACAACCACTCTTGCAGGAAACATGCGCCAGCCTTGCTTCCATACCAAAGCGGACTCATTAGTATCTGGTAGGATCGGATCGTCTTTCTCAAAACGCCTGCCAGATCGAGGGATTGGAGGGGAACGCCGAGGCGCTCAAGACGCCACAACAAAATGCTAATAGAGGAGACAAAGCATCGTGCTGACAGGATTTCGACACGCCGCTGTTATGAGTCAGAGAGGAAGACGGAGAGCGCTCGATGCCTCGTTGCCCCTCTGCGCATTCCGTGGCGGGCGGGCATCAAGTTCTGCGTCTCCGTCCGTTCGACCACAACCTCGACCCCCTCCACCAGCAGCAGCGCCTGCGCGGCGAGCTGCAGCGGCAAGGCCGGAGGAGTTCGGGATCTCCAGGCCAACTCCACAGCGGTCCACTGAAACATTTATGAGGTTGCCAGCATGGAGGCGCAGAGAGAGAGAGAGAGCCAGAGAGCGAGGCCAGCCTCTGATCCATGCGCTGAGCCCCCCCCCGCCCCCCCTGCCTGAGACGGACCCCCAGCTGCTCTTTAACCAGGGCGAGTGTGACGGTCCCTCTCACCTCGCCCATAAGCCAAAGGCTGCGGGGCCCTGGTTGGGCTCCGCAGCAAGCAGGCACTAACTAGGTCCCTCCCGGGAAGGCCCGAGAGCCATGCTGAGCTGCTCTTTAAGCTAAGCGGACCCCAACTCCGGAGGTGGAGGCGGGAGCTTTGCCTCTGACACACAGTGTTTGTTCCTCAGCGACTAACGGAGGGCTGCTGGGGCCTGCGGGAAAAGTCCTACTCCAGTTGACACGTTTGGACGGGGGAGCAATCAGGCCTGTCTACATAATCGCTCCGGCGTAACACACCACTGTTACAGAGCCAACGCTGACAGAGAGAAACAGTCCTGACGGTTTCTACTGTAGCTAAGGTGCGCGGCTAGGTTTGTTGTCTGAGGTTAAGGTCAAACACTTTCCGCGACGTGGCAGCGACGCTAATCACTATTGAACTCAAAGCCACAGGCCCTGCGTCAGCTCCTCTGAACCGTCAGCAGCGACGCTCCTTTCCTCCGCGTTCCTGCGCGCGCCTCCCCCCTAAATGCATCCCGCGCTGACATAACCACTCACGGCAGCTTGTTGAACAACGTGCGGCGTGTCTCCATTCTCGCGTGTTCTAATTAGCAGGGTTTACCTGATCTCCCTGAAAAGATGTGCCAGGCATGTGCCGTTATGCTGCAGCCCTGAGTCATAGAGACAAGAAGACTACCGAGGTATCTGCCCCCCCCCACCCCTACCCCCCACCCCCCACCCCCCAGCCTGGCAGCCCTACGCGGAGCGTTTGCCGTTGAATAGCTCCGCTTTCTCTCCTCTCCCTCATTATTCCCGCCATTATACTATAAAAAAAGGCGAAGTAGCAGAACACAGCATGACCACCAGCACAGGCACGCCTGGACTCTTCATTTAAGGCAACACGAGTCGGTGTTGCGGCCGTTTAAACCGATGGTAAAATCTTGCAGGTCTGCACCGTTAAAACCCCCACCCCCACCCCCACCCCCGGCACCCAGACTGTGAGAACACGGCATACCGAGGACAATGAGCTCATGACAAACAATATTGTAAGTGTGTCATGACGAGCGAAGACAGAGAGAAGTGGCGTGCAGGGCGGCTGGGTGTGTGTGTGCGCGTGCACGAGCGCGCTTATAGGCACTTTGTTTTCCTTTGTTTGTGGAGACCACGAGTCCCTGCAGATGTAGGGGGAACGAGGAGCCGTGCGCTTATCGGGAAACATTTTGGCCAGCCCTCGCAACGTCGGTGGGTTGTTTTAGGGGTTAGGACGCGGGTTCAGGGTCAGGGTCAGGGTTAGTCTGAGGTCGGGATGCAGGTTAAGGTCAGGCACGTGGCGCTGATGGTTCAGGTTAGGTTCAGTGGCTAGGGGATGAATGTGGTCAAGGGACATTTCCCCCACAAATATATGTGTGCATGTGTGTGTGTGTAGGTGTGAACAAGTGTGACCGGTGCACTTTTTTCGTTGCGTTGTGCAGGAAAGGCAGGACAACGTCTCTCATGCATGGGATCTGTATTCTGTCGCGTATAAACAAAACAGGACAGGCTTCAGAAAACGTCAGATCAGCTCCTGCTGCAGCCTCTCTCTAAATGTCCAAAGCGGGAAAGAGGCAGAAGTCAGGGGGGGGGGGGGACATACGTTTTAGAGCTACTAACAGGAAATGGCGTCACAACAGGGAGTGGCTACTAACCGGAAATGGCGTCACAACAGGGAGGGGCTACTAAACGGAAATGGTGTCACAACAAGGAGGGGCTAATATAAGCGTTTCCTGATGACATAATAAAATAAAATAATGTTGGCAATGAAAATAATAATAATAATAATAATAATAATCATGTGGTGATACTTTGTGTAATTATATAACATTTTTGGTTATGACGTTTTGAACCATGCTACACAAGCGCACCTTCGTTTTACTGGGTATACACCCATGTCTGTGTTGTATGTGAACCGGTGAGTAGTCTGCCTAACCGAGGCGACATGCAGTAACCGGTAGTAAAGGTGCTTTGTAGCAGGGGGGCGGGGGGGGGGAGAGGCACAGGGAGGCATGGCCGCAGCCTCTTCATTACCTTACCACTAAATCACATCGTGACAATCACAGCAGCACAGACATAAAATTGGGCTGTATTAATTTGACTGCCATGTATCCAAAGGCAATCTCCAGAAAGACACCAATTACACAGAGTTTTAAAGTCCCTAATTGAGGCCCTTCAGTCTGAATATGTTATTGCCACTTCTGGTTCAGGGATGAAGACAACACGCTCAGCTAGAGCCCGCGGCTTATTCTTCAAGGGGTGTGTGCTGTTAATAGGATGGATGCTCAGGCTTTAGTTCAGTGTCCTCCTACTGAACCAGCATGCCGTGGGGTGATAATCCTTATTTTGTTGCACTGCCTTATTACAATGCTAGCAGTGCATTTTGCATTTAACCACAGGCCTCAGCTGCTTGATGTGAGAGCCACCCTCATGAGGGAGTGTCAGCCCCGCAGTGCAAACTTTTTTAGTTAAGATTTAAAATGAATTCTCGTGAAACTGTACATATATTTTTATATATATATATTGTAACGTGCATGGATAAGAAGACACGCTGGCCGCTGAACGGCGGGTCTGACCCTTTAGTCGAGCGGTTAGCGATGCCTCCTGCGGTGCGGGCGATACGGGTTCGCGTCCCGGCCGCGGCACTTCCTGTGGTTGCGTTGTCCCCCGAATTCTCGCTACATTGGTGTCAGAAGTGGGATGGAGCGACCGTAAGGCCATCGGAAGCGCATGCGCCCTGAGGCGTGAAGGAGCTGATATGCGCTTCCCGAAGGAGGGGGGTAGTGTAACGTGGATCGATAAGAAGACACACTAGCTCGCGGGTCTGAGCCTTTAGTCGAGCGGTCAGCGATGTCTCCTGCGGTGCGGGCGATACGGGTTCGCGTCCCGGCCGCGACAGTTCCTGTGGTTGCGTTGTCCCCCCGAATTCGCTACAATATATATATATTTAATTTTCAACATTGTGCCGCAGAACCGCTGACCGTTCATCGCTGCGGTCACATGACCACACGATCACTCAGAACATGAGCGGATTAGCGAAATCATGCACGGGACAAATCTTAAGACCGGAAGAAGCCGAGTCCGAACACTTCTGCGAGGGAGTCTCATCTCTTTTTGAACAGGAATCCCGGTTGAACTCAGTCGTCCTTCTGTTTCACTTCCGACCCCTCCCCGAAGTTCCCGCGGCTCTTGTCCGCAGACCATCTTCGCTTCTATCCGGTAAGGGTCACGCTGAGACTTCCACGACTCCCAACTCCAAAAACAGCCACCAGACTCTCATTAGGCGCCCCGCGTCGGAGAGCATGAATAATGCAGCGCGCTCAGAACACTGGCCAGCGTCTGTACATTCACCAGTGTGTTTGATCTTGTCAAGTTTAGCTCATATTTCTGCATTTATTCTGTGGCGTTTAACTAAGCAAGTTCCCCGAATGCACACAAGGGTGTCGCAGGCAGTCACTGCTATTTGATGGGTATAAATATGGGGAGCGTTTGAAGACTAACCCAAAAGACTAATGCCGCTGTAACGCTTGCAACGGGGTAGATCGGCTAATGAGAAGCCAGCCCTGGTCTTTGGCATCATAAACATTTTACCAAATGTATTCCAAAGGCATGCTAGAAAAGGGAGTCTTGAGAGCCCTTCCCTTATGTACACCGTACTTCATCTCATTACTAGACGGAGTCAAAAACATCAGCCGCCACTTTGAAGCGCCGAGCGCGCCGCACCGGAAGTCGCAGAGGTGAGGGCGGGCACGTCAGTTTAAAGAAATCAAAATTCGAAGAAGAAGAGGAGGAGGAAGAAGAAGAAATTGCCGTCGTCCACGGGAAATCCATCCGCATGGGCATCGCCACGGGACAAAATACTCCAAATCAACACTTTTTAAAAAAAAGGAACGGTATAAAAATCAAATCGATGAAGGGTGTGAAAACTACACGCGGTTCATAACATCTGATCAGCACAGCCCAGGCTCTTTCTCCAGCTTCTTTATCTGTGTGAAAGCTAAAACCTAGCCCATTTCTACATGTAAAAAAAAAAGAAGAAGCAGGGCGTCCGGGTAGCATAGCGGTCTATTCCGTTGCCTACCAACACGGGGGTCGCTGGTTTGAATTCCCGTGTTACCTCCGGCTTGGTCGGGCGTCCCTACAGACACAATTGGCCGTGTCTGTGGGTGGGAAGCCGGATGTGGATATGTGTCCTGGTCGCTGCACTAGCGCCTCCTCTGGTCGGCCGGGGTGCCTGTTCGGGGGGGAGTAGCGTGATCCTCCCACGCGCTACGCCCCCCCCTGGTGAAACTCCTCACTGTCAGGTGAAAAGAAGCGGCTGGCGACTCCACGTGTATGGGAGGAGGCATGCGGTAGTGTGCAGCCCTCCCCGGATCAGCAAGGGGGGGGGGTGGAGCAGCGACCGGGACGGCTCGGAAGAGTGGGGTACTTGCCCAGATACAATTGGGGAGGGGGAAAAATGGGGGAGGGGATGCAATCCATACGTTGAGTACTCTGTGGTATCTAATATAAGGGGAAACATGAATACAGGACATAATGAAGCGGGTGTCTGTGGTCGCGTCTGAAGTTTCCGTGCGTGCGGCGTCATCCTGAGAGCCACGGCCGAAGCGCCGGTCTCTCCATCGCCCGTCACGAGTCACCTCAACCTGGCAACAAAGAGAGAAAGGAGCAGACGACACGACCAGACTCGGAACTCGCGTTGCAGGACGGTAACCCGCGCACAGGTCAGACGAAACAAACCCCACAGCACGACCACGGCTGCACCCCAGGCCGCGTTTCTTTCCGAGCCGCATCTGCCCATCTGTACGCCCACTGTTGCCCGGCTTGTCAAAAGACTCCATTTAATACGGCGGCTTTGGTTAAGATAAAAATATAAAGCTTATTCTCTCAAGGAAATTCCTCGGAAACCCCCCCCCCCAAAATGGATCTAAAGCAAAACGTGGGGCAACGGATCTGGGCGAAAGGCAGTTCACAGCGAACCCCTCATGCTGCAAGCCCAGTGAGTTGGAAAGACTGGAGCAAAAAAAAAAAAAAGGGGTGGGGTGGTGGTGGGGGGGGGATAGGCATGTCAAGCTTAGCTTCACTGAAGGTCAGAGTAGCCTACTTGCAGTGTGGGCAATCTTCCCCTTAAGTCATTTGGCTTTAATTTCCACATCTGATATCACAAAAAAAAAGTGTTCCCCGTAAGAGGGATAAGCTCAGCATTGGCCGGAGCTAAAAATAATAAGTCTTAGATGTTAAGAGACCAAGGTTTGTTCTCCCAAGTCATTAGCTGAGATAGCCGCCATACTGACTTGTATTCCCCGAGAGGAGCGCAGGAGGAGCGGTGCACTGCCCGCTTTTGTCTTCAAAGTCATTGCAAAGTGTTTGGTCTCCTTGCCATGAAATCCCCATTTCCAACAAGGGGGGGGGCAGGGGCAGGGGGGGTAATTTTGACGAATCCTATCATGACATTAAAAAGATGTTTTTTTTTCAAATTGCAAGCTCCCGAGACTTTTTTTTGGTCATCTGGTTGAACGCGACGCTGAAATAACGCCCTCATCTCTAAGCCTCAACTTGTCTCGCTCGCCGAGTCAACGACGACGATCCGAACAGACCGCGACTCCGCGAGGTGACAGGCTGCGCCGGAGAGAAGAGCGTCTCGGGCGCGGGCCGCGGAGATGTCATCGACGCCCCTGCCGACGCGCGGACGAGAGAGATCAGCGAGAACAAGCCGGTATTCATCCAAGAACTCCATTACAGTCAACAAGAATAATTAATTTGCCGCCAGTAGATCATAAAACCGGATTAGGGTGATAATAAAAAATGATTTTAAGGTAGTGGGGGGGGGGCCGGTGAATGCGCCGCCTGAGCCAAGGCGGGTCCGGTGTGACGGCTCCCCCCCCCCTGGTTCTTCCTTAAAGCAACACGTTGGGATGCTTGACGCAGAGTCGCCCGGCCTGCACAACTTGTGACAGAGCTGAAGGTAAAAAAAAAAACAAAAAAACAAAAAAAGTTGGGGGCTACAAAATTGATGTACATGACAACGGCATTTCATCATGCGTTGTAGCGCTCCCAGATACTCGCTGTTAGTTCACGACCCAGAGGAGCGTCTGTATCTCCATGATAAACTCATCTGGCATGATTTATTAACTAGCGAATCCCACTATACTGCACACACACACACACGATTTGTACACACGGTGTGTATGCATGTGTATGCATGTGTATGCATGTGTGTGTGCGCACGCAGACAGCGCAGCTTCTGCAGAACAGTAAGCCTCTCCACGGGGACAGTCAAAGTCGTTAGCACCTCCAAACTTTCCCCCCCGCCGCCGCCATCATCTCTGCTACGACAGTCGGGGCGCGGTTCAGAAACGAGGAGGCCGATGTGCAACACATTCCTGACCGGTGGAAGTTCACACCGCCACGGCGGTGGTCGGGATCATCGGGAGGTTCAGGCTGCTTCTTTCGGACGTGATGTCATCATGACAACCACAACAAAACAAAACAAAAAACCACCTCGATCACTTTTATGTCGTATGTTTTTCTCTCTTTGTGTCTTGGTTTCATTGTGCATTCCCCCCCTCCTCCTCCTCCCCTTGTCCTTATCAGAGCACACTTCTGCTCTGGCCAAAAGTGACCTTGTCGGAGGTTGGAGTAAGGCAGCTGTCTTATTACGTCAGTCCTGCCTTGGTCTCGAGTGGTCCGTCGAGTGCGCTGCTGGCACCGCACCGCACAGAGAATGCTGGCATCATTTCATTCTTTGAACCTCCATCTGCCACAACTCTGACCAAGGGGTCTACTTATTTTAGCCCATCTATTCACATTCTCATGTCAAAGTCTGCCACAAACCCCCACAGCCTCCCCCCACCCACCCACCCACCCACAGCCCGCCCCCCCCACCTCTGTCCCATTTCCCCATTACATCCACTCTTCAAACAAGTCCCGGGTCAGAGCTCCGCTGGACTTGGTGTAGACAGAGGACCAAACTTCGCCGGGTGCACGGTGTCCGTTCTCCGCCGGCGAGGCTGCATTGTTGCCCCCTTTATTTACGCAGCAAATTAAGACGAATTCCCGGGTAGATGGTAAAGCAGCACCGTGCAGGCCCGCAGATCACTTTTTAATGTGCCACGGGGAGGTTTATATCACCTGCGTTATAGTCGTAACAGCTTCCAGCACCGTACCAGGACGCGGTCCTTGTTAAGAGTTTGCGGCGGGGCAGCGGGGATGATTTATTACTAGTTATAGTGTGAGCGCAATAGCACAGAGTCAGAAGGGACACTCGCACTAAGAGTCATACTTCATCATCCGCATCACTTTTGGCAAGAGTAAATAACCCGTTAAATCTTCGCCGTGCGTCGAATCCGAAGCGTCTCCTTACGCCGGGCGCTGGGAAAACGATGGCAGAGAGTAAATTAAGTCAATTACAGCGGAAGCTTAATCGAGGAAACTTTGGCAGAAAGTCCCGCGCTCCAAAAATCCTCTCGCCCTGTTGTTTCCTCTGCTCTCTTCTCTCGGCCCTTTGTCTCTCACACCCACGCGGCGCTTTGGCCCCGCTGCAAAACAAACCGCGTTTTCATTGCCGCTGTAGCCGTCTGACAGGCCGCGCCACGGACCACAACGTCTGTCGTGATGGATGGGCCCGCACGCCGGAGAGATATCCGAGCGAGCCCAAAAGAAATACGTTCCAAGCGACGTCCATGACGGGGAACGGACCCTCGTGACGAACTTCATGTGCAACGCGAGTGAGAGCTGGCGCGCGGCTGACAGCTCCGTGGCGATCGTGTAATTCTACACGGGCGATAATGTGGTGTGTAGGATGAAAATGGACGCCACGAGGACCAAGGTATTCGGGAGGCGGCCGCAGCCGACTCTGACCCCCCCCCCCGCTCAAAGAACACGTTTCGCAAATATTTCACGGGCGTGTAACACGTTTCGAGTTGCGGCTTCTCCCCCCGCGAGCGGGAAAAATGTATATATGTGTGCGCGTGCGCGTGTGTTCTTCTCATTCCCCCGGTAGTCTCGTGGGCGTCACGCAAGGGCAGAGAATAACTTCCTGCGACTGTGTGGAGGGGGAGGGCGAGAGTCGCGATGACAGTCCCGACAGTTTGTGGAGGGCGCGCTTCCACGCTGTTGCTTTTTTAACCGTCTTGTTGGCTGGGCTGGTGAGCGCAAACCCGGAGCCAAGTCAAGCAGTGAAAGATTGCCAAAGAAATGTCTGGCAGACAAAATGTTTCTCTCCTGCTGGATAAATCTCCACGGAAGGGAAGTACACCTGAGGCCATCGCTGTACCAGAACATTTGACTTTGACTTCTTTCTCTTTTTTTTTGTGGTGGTTGTCGTCTCACAGGTGGGACTGAATTAACTGTAATCATATCTTAACTTCTAGATGAGCGGTCTTCCACGGGCACAACTGGACCAAATAGCTCATATATATATATATATACTGTAAACTACTAATAAGACACGTTAGTCCCTAGCTAAAGGATCTGACCCTTTAGCCGAGCGGTTAGAGATGTCGCCTTGTGGTGCAGTACACCTCGTATCGAATCCCGCACCGGGCAAGAAAATAACCGGTTACATATATTTGTATCTAAAGATATTCTTCACCGGGTCTTAAAGTCTAACAAAGGGCCAGGAATACTCGGCGCTCTATTGTTCGCTCCAGAAAGTGGACGGTGAGGTAAAGCATGTAAAAAAGATTGGGCGGTTGAAGATATATTTCCCTCTACGAGATGAGCCACCTATAGAGCAACCTTTATGGAAACTGCCTTCTGCACAAACCCAATGTCTTGTCGGTGAAGCGGGAAAATATTGCCCTCCAAAAAAAAATAAAAAAAATAAAAACTTTACAGACCTCCTCCTCTTGAACCTGCGCCTTCATTGCTTTTGTTCCAACGCCGTCCCTCGGCAGCACTTTGCTGGCCCGTCGTCTCCGCACTCCTGCACTTTGAGACGACGGGCCTTCGGCGCCCGCGAGTTTCGCGCGTCGGGATCACTCCCCGGAGCGTGCATCGTACGTCAGTGACGGTTAGGGGGTGGATTTGAAAGGAATGCGGGAATAATAAATCATTATTCCGAACTCCCGAGCTCCTCAGTCACCTTTCCTTTGTGGCGTCTAACGGCCCAGTTCCCAGCGGACTGGGCACGGGGAAAGATATGTAAGGATGTGCGCTACCAGGGAGATGGGGGGGGGGGGGCGGGGGAACGACAAACAGGTGGCGTAAACCTCGGCGGGTCTAGCGTCCCGCAGACAGCCTCCCTGAGTCCGTCTTATCAAAGCGGGCTGTGAGACCTTGCTGCGGGTTCTCTGGTAGTCCCTCGCTATGCACACTTAGCGGCCTCTGGGAAAGGCACTCCAGGTGCTCATTGACTTGCATGAGGGCTGGCTTCGGTTCTCACGCTGGTGCCAGGAAAAGACTGATGAGCCGCTATTGATCCGCTGCAGTTGATGCGCTTGTTTCTCATCTGCGAAAGGAGATTACGTCATAAGTGATGGCGCGGCGAGGCGCCCTGACCAATTATTTTCGCCCGGCTGTTAATCAGCGAGGCCTACGTTAAATATTACAGGGGCTGCAGCGTTAAGCTTAACAATAAACATTCAGCTTTAAAAAAAAAAAACAACCCCCAAAGCCCTCTGCGGATGCTGGAGCAAGCGTGTGAATCGGACGGCGGAGCGCACGTATATAGAGTTGGGGAAAGTAGACTGCCATTACCCATGAGTGCTGCAAGATGCCCAGCGTAAGTGAGACGGCGTTTGCTTTCAAGGACACTTACGATCCCAAGGTACTTGTTGAAGAGGAGGAGGAATATTATTAACCCCGGTGCCATGGCCTTCTATTTCTTCCTATTTCACCGGCAGAACCGTCAAACCGCTATATTAGAACACTGCTTTGAACGGTGAAAGCTAATTTGACTTGGGGAAAATTGTTCCGCGTAAGGTCAAAACAATGCCACAACAATGGCGGAAATGGGACATTATAAAAATAACTAGACGAGGGGGAAGAAACTTCAGCAACACAAGCTGTTCTTTTTTTTTCCTTTCTAGGGCAGCGTGCACCAGCTTGCCATGACTAGACACTTGTCTTAGTAAAATGGGAAGGTAACACACTTTTAAAAAAGAGAAAGAGAGAGGGGGGGGAAGGGCCAGGTAAGAGCTGATAGATGCACAACTCGTTCTTAGATATCCCACTTGAGCGTTCACTTTCTTCGGGCGACTTTGCGAGGGACCTTGAAAAAGCTCGGGGATCACAAACTTCTCCCTTTAACTTCCGAGGGCTGTGACGTCACGTCGCCGCCGGAGGCCTAGGGATGAGACGGTGCGCCGGCGAACTTCGGCGGGTGCGCGGGCGCCTGTAGAGCAAACTCCCGTCACGCTCGGGGTGGAGGAGGGTGGGGGGGGGTGGAGGAGGCGCGCTTTTATTCCTCTTTTCTGCGTAGGACGTGGCAGAGTGACAAAAAAAAAATCCCGCCTGCCATCCTCGGTGGCACGGGGCTCCGGAGCGCCGCTGTAATTAACCCTGGGCTGGGCTCCAGCCCAGGTAGCGCAGAAGTGAAAGCCGCGTCGACTGCCAACGTGTCTGGCAGACACCCTCCACTCCCCAAACCTGGAGACGATCCTGCTTGAGAGACACTTTGACACGCTCCGCCGTACACACAACGGAACAGAGCGGCGCTCCCCAGCCAACAAACACATCTGGGGAAGTCGTCGTTACATGGCTGCTAAAGACTCAAGCGAGTCGTCGGACGCCGACGCTCTTTCTTCGTCCGAAGGTGCCTGCGAACGTTCGCAGGCACATATTGCATCTTCATATCAGCGATTACCGTAAACACCAGTGTTGTGGACGGTAAACACACCTGTTTTCATTTGCACCCCCCCCCCTATTTTAGGACTGCCATCAATTCTCGTTCCAAAAATTCACTGCGATTCATGATTCATGCAACCTCAGTAAATGATATCAAACGGATCTAAACGCCAGAGATTAATCACATAAATTAATGCTTTTCTGAAAACATCGCCCAGATCTGATAGGCGGCTGCCCGGTGATGATCGCTGACAGAAGATCGCGGTCTAGGTGTGTGACAAGCTCGGCGAGATCACGCTGGAGTCTTCAGGCGGCGATGACTGAGTAAGTTCTGGGGAACAGATTAGGGTACTGACTCTCAACCGGGGGTCCGCGGACCCCTAGTGGTCCGTGGTGTAATTGCAAGGGGTCCGTGAAAATAAAATATCTTTAAAAAAAAGATCCTATGACATTTATAGAAATAGGATTATTTTACTCAAATGTGACCGAGACCTTTATCTACCTAAACTATAAAGGGTAACGGGACTTTTTTCTCTAATTACATCTGTTTCACAAGTGTAATTTATTGTATTTTAATAAGAGATCTCGCTCCCGTTTGCATTGTTAAAAGTTACTGCATAAAAATTCTGTTGTTACATATATCTGAAAGTTACTGAATACATATTCTGTTTTGTTACATATATCTGAAAGTTACTGCATAAGAATTCTGTTTTGTTACATACATCTGAAAGTTACTGAATACATATTCTGTTGTTACATATATCTGAAAGTTACTGAATACATATTCTGTTTTGTTACATATATCTGAAAGTTACTGCATAAGAATTCTGTTTTGTTAACTAAATCTAAGTTACAACTGAAAGCTCTTATTTTTGCCCCAAAGAGTGAATAAATGCTATAATGCAATTTAAAATGCAGTTTCTACTGTTTCTATCAAATTGCAACCCCCCTCCCCCAAGATCAGGTGGAGGGGTCCTCAGGGTAGATCAAAAATACGCAGGGGGTCCAGGACCCCAAAAAGGTTGAGAACCACTGGGTTAGGGTACTGACTCTCGTCACGGCTCCGCTACACATATCAAGAGTAAAGAAGCTGCAACGCCTGGAAGCGTTTCTGCAGCGCCCCCGGGCGAGGAGCAGCGTCTGGCACCAGCATTTCCTAAAAAAGGGCTCCAAAAAAAAAAAAAAAAGGAGCTCTGATGTTCTCGATGTCATCTCAGTCGTGGCTGGATCAAGAGAATCCTTAAGGATCTCATTGTCTTCGGTTTGACCAGGTGCTTGGCACACGAAACCCCACATATGTGAGCCAAAAACCCCCACTGGCTCGCACACAAGACCGCAAACACCTCCCCCCCCCTCAAACGTCTGACGTGACTGGACGAGAACGAGCGTCTAATGGGCTCAGAATAAAGCAAAATTAATGAATTAATGTATGCAACGGTTATTTAATTATAGCGTGTCTTCAAATACGCTGTGAACTACGCTGTACCACATGATACTTTCCTTTCTTTTTTTTTTAAAACAACCTCGACTTCAATTATTTTTTAATCTTTTTTCATTATCTTCCACTGTTCGGCTCCTTTTTAATGAAATGTATTCCATTACATATGAATCAAGCTAATTACGTATGCCATATTTTTTTTCATGTTTTCACGAGGATGAAAACACAAAAAAAAGTGCAACGTAGTCCTTTATCGCCGCTCGTGGTGATGAATGTGAACTCGGGGTTAACCTGCACTTTGCAAAAACAGAAGTCAATTAATATTTAATTTCTCCGCAAATTAAATATTGACAAAACACGAGGCTTGTTCGTAATTTCATTGCAAGTTTTTTTTTTTTTTAGGAGACTAATTTGGACGTTTTCTTCAAAGCCAGACGCGGCCTCGTCTCCTCCCCTTCCTCAATTTTGGCCGCGCTTCCCCTTTCAAAGTGATTGATTCATAAATGGATGACTGCACAGGCCGGCCGCGTGATTCTCCATTTCCTTCACCCTGCCAACACGGCCTAGGTGAAAAGATTTCCCTCGCTTGTTATTCTCTGTATCCCAGTCCGCCATAACAGATAAGGGCTCGGAAATTCAATTAGACTGGAGAAAACATGATAATGATACAAATCCTACAAAAACCCACAATAGTGTAACCGGTTATTTTCTTGCCCGGTGCGGGATTCGATACGGGGTGTACTGCACCACAAGGCGACGTCACTAACCGCTCGGCTAAAGGGTCAGAACGGGTCTTATTAGTAGTTTACAATCGTCACCCTCCCCGGAAGCGCGCCCTCCCGCTTGTTCTTCCGGCGCTCCGAAGAGACTCCTGAGGATCTGCACACTTCCGGATCCCACCGCTGCCACCAATGTAACCGGTTATTTTGTTGCCCGGTGCGGGATTCGATACGGGGTGTACTGCACCACAAGGCGACATCGCTAACCGCTCGGCTAAAGGGTCAGACCCGTTAGTTAGGGACTAACGTATCCTATTAGTAGTTTACAGTCGTCACCCTCCCCGGAAGCGCACCCTCGCGCTTTGTTATTCCCGCGCTCCGAAGAGACTTCTGAGGATCTGCGCACTTCCGGATCCCACCGCTGCCACCAATGTAAGCGGTTATTTTCTTGCCCGGTGCGGGATTCGATACGGGGTGTACTGCACCACAAGGCGACGTCACTAACCGCTCGGCTAAAGGGTCAGATCCGTTAGCTAGGGGCTAACGTGTCTTATTAGTAGTTTACACTAGTTTACCGCAGAACCCGGCGGCGCTCCTCTGCTCCTCCGCCTTATTACCGCTGCAGGAGCAGAATCCTAATGATGTTGATCTTCCTGTAAAAGAATCCTCCCCGGCTTTCAAAGACCACCTTTCTCGCCTGCTAGCCTAAAAGTGCAAACAACTCCCAGCTTTGTGTCTTTCTTCTGCGGTTGCAAGAAAGCCACGCCTTACGCCTTGACCCCCCCCCCCTCGCCCCACAGAGCGGAAACAGAAGGTCGTCCAAACATATGCAAATGCCGTGTGCAAGGCCGAAGCGCGTCCTACCAATTCAACAAAACCGTTTGGTTCGATGACGTACGCAAACCGAAGGGAAACAACACACGTCCTCCTCTCTCGCTGCTCCCTCCCCTCGTGCAGGTTCTACTTCGTATCCCCGTCAAGGCCTCACCTAGTGCATGGGTTAATTGTTTTATGTGATGCAAGACCCCCCCCCCTTAGGAAGTCACATGATGTGGGGTCACAGAAATGGAGACGCCAGTGGGGTCTATTAAAACTAGACGTGGGGCGTGTGGGTGGCGCGGCGGTCTATTCCGTCGCCTATCAACACGGGGATCGCCGGTTCGAATCCCCCGTGTTACCTCTGCCCTGGTCAGGCGTCCCTACAGACACAACTGGCCGGTGTCTGTAGGTGGGGAACTGGATGTGGGTACGTGTCCTGGTCGCTGCACTCGGGGCGCCTGTTCGGGGGAGGGGGGAGTAGCGTGATCCTCCCACTCACTACGTCCCCCTGGTGAAACTCCTCACTGTCAGGTGAAAAGAAGCAGCTGGCGACTTCACATGTATGGGAGGAGACATGGTAGTCTGCAGCCCTCCCCGCATCGGCAGAGGAGGTGGGGCAGGGACCGGGACGGCTCGGAAGAGCGGAGTCCGGGTACAATTGGGGAAAATAACCCCCCCCCCCAAAAAAAAACTAGACATGATGTGGCAAAAGAGTTTGCAGCTATCAGTTCTTCCGCCAGTTCCTGCCGTCTTGATCCAAACACAAATTCACAACAACAACAAAAAGATTGCGAGGGCCGTTTCAGAGATCTCGATGTTTCGCTTGGATTTACCGTGTCAATGACGTCCCCCGTCTTATGAACACCAGAAGAAGTTCATAAGACGGGCTCTATTAGCCTGAAAATGACCCCAAGAGCCCCATTGAGGATTCTGGTCCTAGCCTTATTCTGCCATTTCAATTCTGAAGAACTTTGTGAAAAGCCCTCTGGATGCTGCATCGAGTATAAGCAGTCTGAGTACCAGGGGAGGAAGAGGGGAAAAAAAAGAAAGCGCCTCCTGCTGTATCGGTGCCAACTAACCTTTACGACGATACGAGTTTTAATTTCGAATTATTTTATCAGAAGCCGTCAAAGAACTGTTCAAAGGAGGCACGGCCGGAGCGAAGCTGTGGTGAGAGACGAAATATTCCAAGTCCGTCTCTAAAGCAGAACGTGAACTTGCAGGATGTTCACTGAAAGCAGGGGGCCCTCCTTTCTACACACTCGGATACGCCCTGGGAAATGGGAAAATGGGAAATTTGAAGTATCTTAAAAAAAAAATAACTTCAGGAGATATCGGTCGTTGCTTCCATTCTCCGTCACATAACGTGCAACATGGAGGATTTTATTTTCAATTTTTTAAATTTAATCCAGACCGGCGTACAATACATCGGTGAGCCTGGGCTGCTTGCTAAGGGTCAAACAGCATCCAAATGTACGACACGGGTTAAAAACTACCCCGTGCTCCCCAAATCAGCTGGGCACAAAATACCCTTCTGTTCCCACTGTCACCTCCTGGTACCTTCACGCTCTGTGGATATATCTGGGAGGGTGGGGGAGGCGAGGTAGAGCCAGAAACCACGGGCTGAGGCCGAGGAGCATGGATAAATTAGCCAAACCACTTAGGTGATTTCAACTAAAATTAGCAGTCCTGCCTGTGGGCTCCATCAATTCTGAACTTGCTCAAACTCTGACAAGCATGGGAGGGGGGAACTTTCTCCCCCCCCACCCCTCCCTCACTGGCCCCCCTCCCTCTGCCCCCCTCTCTGTCCTCCTTACTCCCCATTCTCTCTACGTTTGGCTACAGAGCCCCAATTAGGGCTCCCATCCACCTTCTATGGCCACAACGCCCGGAGGTTCCCGGAAAGTCTCTCTCCTTACGTTTTCCTTTACATCTCATTATTTACCAGCGGGCAAACCTGAACAGGATAAGAGTGAAGAGCGTCTTCCGGTGTTTCCGCTGAGTAGCGCACTCTTATGGTCAAGAATCTTGGGAGCAGATCGATTCGAGACCACAACTAAGTGATGCGAATGCTTCAAAACTGCACCGTGATTTATTTTCAAGCCTCAAATGGGTCATCCAGCACACGCGACCACAGGTGTTGTGTGGTGTCTGTTGACATGCCCGTAGCCCAGAAACCACATGATCTCAACGGGGGGGGAGGGGGGAGAAACACAATAGATTAATACGTTTCAAAAGGGCTCCGTTTCACTGTGAATGCATTTCAAAAGGGCTCCTTTTACAAAGTTGGACCGCAAATGCTGGCAAGGCGGTTGCAGAGATTTCTTGTTGATTTTTTTTCACCGCCCCCCTTCCTCTCCACCGGCATCTGTTTGGTATTGTGAAACAAGGGAAATCTGGAGAGAGCCGTGTCCCAATGAGTTGATTAGGTTTGACTGAACATTTTGTCAGGCATGTACGGGATGAATAAACAATTTCTTTCATAATCCGATGACATATGGACAACGTTTACCTACTACACCTGGCTCCCTCTGGCAACAATCTCCCCCTCCTACCAAAATGGCCCTATTGCCGGTCCACCACAGTTGGCAGGTGGCCACCCCACGCTGAAATACTTCAATTCACAATCTCTGGTAGGTGTAGACCCGTCTCTCTCCCTCTCTCTCTCTCTCTCTCTCGCTCTCGCTCTCTCTGGACAGCAATTCTCAGGTTGCTGCAACTCCACGCGCTGCATTTGACATAACAATTAATTACAAGATGAGCACAGTCTATTCAGTTTCTGAACTCTGAAACGGCACAGCGCCATGAATACTAAATTATCTCACCGACAATGGTGGCTGTGACTCTATTAAGTTGCACAATAACGCAATCCACTGCACCTTGAGCATGACAAGGAGCTATTGTTTGGTCTAGGGGAACATATGTTTGTGAAACCAACAAGCCTAATTTGTGGTATTTTTCTCGCCATTATTAGTCGCTCACAGAAGTTCAGGCTGCAGGCTAAACAGTGCCGTTGTGTGGCTAATCAGACAGCTCATCTGAACACACACACACACACACACACACAAAGCCCAAACGTACACATGTGTATGTGGACACACACAAAATAAATAAATAGAAACAACACTTTTTAAAATATATTGTCACGATGCCCCTGCAACATTCAGTCGGACATGCAAACGCGCATAAAGCGGCGGCCGCTCGTATTTGCCGCTCGAGCGACTAACCAAGCCCACGGAGCCGGGACAGACGAAGAGAAAGACATTTCGGCGGAGCAAATGCAAAGCTCCAGCCAGCCAAGCAGACTAAATTGACCTATTCCTTAATCGCTTTTAATGAAGACAATGTGAGCCCTGAGTGCCGCTGAGACCCCGAGCGCCGGCGCCGCCTGCGCGCGCGCACCGTCGCAAACTGGCTGCCACACAGATGAAACGAGGCAGGGCGGCTGATTTTTAATTCGGAATTGTGAATTCCAAATCACCTCTCCCGGAGACCACCTTTCCCCCCCAGCAGACACTCTCTAATTTGTCCAATTAATGGGAATAGTGTTCCAATTAAAATGTCATATCCAAATGAATTTAATTTGAGATGAAAACTGCCTGGCGAGGCTAGAGATGTTTCACAGTCAGTGGATCTCATATCGAGCAATTTCTTTGTATCATTTTGTTTTACTGTAAAATCAAGCTGGAAATTTCAAAGCCAGCAGGGCCTCTTATCATTCTGACAAAATGGCTGAAGGATACGAACTGCAAGTTTGACTTCATTTCTTGACGTGTTCTGCACCTTTTTTTTTGGTTTGGGAGAAGAGCAAACAGTCCGCGAGACAACAACAACACGGTATGGGATTGTTGCAGGGGCAGAATATTTGGCTCGGGCCTGCGCTTATTGTCCATTCATCCCCAGACCTCCGCGATGACGGGAGACAGCCCAGGGATACCGCCGAGTCAGGGGAGGTCAGCTCAAATTAAAACCTTTTGATCGCACCACTGTACGAAATCACAACCGGCTGCCTCTCCCTTTCGCTATTATGCAACCGCTAACATCTGTTCCTTCCTCCAAGTCTTTATCTGCGGCGCTAAGAGCTGCGACATTATGCAACAAGGAAGAGCAAGTGCATGGAGGCCACGCTGAACCCGGCACAGAAAGCGCCGGCCTGGCTCAGACTGCCAGTGCAGTGCTATAGGAATGTGCCTGGCCGTGTTATCGCTGGAATCAATTAGCACAGGGATGGCTCGGACGCCAAAGCTGCACACCTTTTTTTTTCTTTCTTCTCCAAACCCTCCGGATGAAATAACAGCGGGTTCGGCTCCACATACGTCAAATTAATTCATTTCGCCCGCACATCTATTTTCCGTTCGGACGGGACCTGTAAAATTGTATGCAAGGCAAATGCTCCCGTCTCTTCTGGGAATGACTGGAGGAGGACACATCTCTGGGAATATGCGACCATTCTTTATTTGGCATAATGGTTCCAGCAAACCTATTGTTTTGAGCTGACAAGGTGCTCCACGGAAGCACATTGTCGGCTCTTACATCAAATTCGCCATTATGACCTCCGCCCTAGTTTCAAAAAGGGGTGGTGGGGGGGGGGTGGAGAGGGGGAGAGTGTGAAAGAGAGAGGGTGAGGAGAGTAAAAGTTAGAGAGAGGAGATTTCCAAGGACGCCTCCAACTTTCTAATGGAGTCTACAGGAGCTGAGGACTGGCAAGCCAGTAAGAGAGGAGGGCGAGAGGAGCAACGGCTCCCTCTGGGGTTAAGTGTCTCTTAGACCGTCTTAGAGACAGGCCAGGTGGTCAAGGGTATCGGCGAGACTGGCAGGAGCGCTGATCCGTGGACTCGGTTTTGTTCTTTACGTCCCTTCCCTCCTCGCCGATATCCACCCTACGCCTTCCGAATCGCTCTGCATGCCTCGTGAAAGCCCCAACGATAATGGGACACCCTCGACACGTCCAAGAGTGAAGTTGGCTCCTTCTGCGGTAACAGGTTTATTTCATCACTTGCGGTTTGTGTACATTTCTGACCTATGAGGCAGTAACAGGCCCTTGAAAAATACTTCAGCTGTCAAGAGGGTCTGATTAGAAATGCAGCTGTTTGTCATCCCAACACTTGTGATTCTGGCCGGGCGACGGCCCTGAGGCCGAGCCGCGGAGTTGATTCAGCGACTCGCTGCTGTGGAACAACACTTCCTCATAGATATAGATATATATATAGAGATACATATAACAGGGGACGAGGGAAAGGGGAATCATTTCTGCTTGTGACGTCACGGTGTTATTTGGGAAACGATCGCATCCACTGATAAAGCCTCGGCGTTACTGCGGATTAGCTTGTCACCGCCGCCGATCTTAGCATGACGCGCCAGGCGAGAGAGACTACTTTCCAAACCCAAATCTATCCGCATCACCGGATTTCATCTCGCAGACAGCAGCGATTCGGAAAATATCCTAGTCATACATACAAAAGGCAGTAGGGGGAGGGGGGGGGAGGGAGAGAAAGTGTTTTGTGATTTCCGGCTTGACAAACTGCTGAAAAGTATTGCCGCTGCGACAACGCTTTCTCCATATGCCTGCAGACATCTTCAGAAGACTGGGTGTTCTTCTTTTTTTCCTCTTTTTTATTATTCCACTTTTTATTGGTATACCATCAACTTTTATTTGAAAGTGAAACAAATGACAGACGTTTCAGCCCCTTGGCTGACAGTCAGGTGGGCAGTACAGCAAAGCCAGACAGCCTGACAAAAGACCGGCCAAGCCAAGCTGGAGGGAAGTAAAAAGACACTCCTCCTCCTCCTCCTCAAACGGGGCCCGCCGGCTTTCAAAAGCAGCGGCCATTAGCGAGCGCTCATCAAGCGGTAGCGGGGGCCGGCCCGTTCCCCCGGCAGAGCCGCGGAGACGCGGTGCCACAATGCCTCCGTGGGAGGAGGGGAGGGCGGAGGACCGCGGAGATGAGCCCGGGACCCAGTGGTGTTTCCGAGCGGAGTCGATCCGCATGTCCCAGGCACACTCAATTCCCAGCCCAACTGTCACTGCTGGCACTCGGCTCAGTCCCTTCAAGCAAATAATCTGTGCTCGTATGGCTTTTAAACACCAACCCCCCCCCCCACCACACACACACCCACACACACACACACCACCTCCCCCCTACCCCACCCCTACCCACGCAGCCCTTCACTCATCTCGTGCCACGGTATTGTCTGTGTCCGCCATCGCTCTCCCTATCATCGGCCCCATTAAAGGATTTGGATAGATGAGCAGTTTCTCGGCATATGGTATCTTGATCAGCAACAAGACAACTTAAGGACAGCAGGTTTCCTTATACGTCCTGAAGGCGCTCGGTTCTTGTAAGAGCCGATTCAGGAAATGTCAGTTTAATGACAGGGCTCACATTAACGGCCTCTTCGGTTTGTGTAACCTTCTGAATGCCTCTGTTCATTGGTCACTGGCATTGAGAGGACAGGCGCAGTCCTAAAACCCAGT
Organism: Lampris incognitus; assembly: GCF_029633865.1. NCBI lineage: Eukaryota > Metazoa > Chordata > Actinopteri > Lampriformes > Lampridae > Lampris > Lampris incognitus. The sequence goes on from NC_079216.1 coordinate 61,559,771, forward strand.
GTGTGTGTGTGGGGGGGGGGTCTTGCAAGGTGTGGAGGATGGATCATCGTATGAATCCCAGTTGAACGCGGAGGGGTCCGAGGCGGCACCCTGCCGCGCCGGTAGGGTCCCACCGATGGCCATCTCTCCTGACGACGGAGCCATAATGTCACATGAGTCCAGGTAAGCGAAAAATGGCAGCCTGCTTGATGCCCAGCCGGCTGCTTTAATTGACTAAAACAAAGTAATTTGAGAGCAGGGTGGGGGGCATGAGGGCTAAATGATGGGACAGAAGGTCATCGCCTCTCCTTTACTCTGCTGTGTGCCATCCACCAACACTCCCAGCATGCCCTACAGTTAATATTGAGATCTATTATACACAAGCCTTTCACCATCTGCTTCACACGCCAAGATCTTGTGCTGCACTCCTTGTAATTGAATAAAAGGGGCAAATGCTATTTTTGATCAAATGCCTCTTCGACGAAATGGCGGCACACTTTGATAAGCGGGGCTCTTCGGGAGATATTCTGACACGAGAGGAGCTTCGGAAAGCTCCTAAGCCTCGTTTTTAAACTGACCTTTCAATTTATTGACCCCCCTGTAAAGACGGTTTAATCCAGCGACACCGCCATAGACCGTATTACATTTTACTGAACGCCACATTTTCAGTCATCTCAGGGACGGAGGACGCTCAAAAGGATTAGATGCCGGGTACTCGAAATAAAGACAAATTTCTTAGCCGAACCTTATTAAAAAAAAAAAAAAAAAGAAGAAACATGCCCCAAAAAATGAATTCTGAAATGCTCTCTCCGCATTCTCATTTGCATATTAAATTTATTCAAATACAATATTCAAAGAATAATGCACATCCGAATAAATGTCCCTGCTGTTGTGATTTCTGCACATAATGTTCCCTGGGTGGACGGACGGGGGGAGGCATGTCTGCAAGGGGCTCCTTTGCTAACCAAAAGAAATTTGCAACTCGTAAATAATTGTCAGGACGCCCCCCCCCCCCTTTTGTTGAGTTTAGAAGCGCTGCCGAGTCCCAGGAAGAAACTTCAGTGGACGAAACGAGCCGCGGCACAGGGGTTAGTGCTTCGGACGGGCTCCTTGGATCGTGTTTCACCGCATACACAAGTCTGAATGAGTGGGTTACATATTAATAGTACATGCGTGTGCGTGTCCGTGTGTGCACCCTAGCGTCCGTGTGTGTGTGTGTGTGTGTGTGTGTGTGTGTGTGTTGAGATACACGATGCACCTGTGTTAAACAAATGACCCCCACGCCGGCGCGAGTATCTCCCAGGTGCGGCTGATGCATGGATCACGAGGTGCAGAGCGCTCGGGGCGCCGTTGGCTCAATCGTCCTGGGATCATCTCTGAATGTGGCCCCCTGAATTTGCATTGAGTGGAGGAACGGTTCACCTCCTCGGCACGGCGTGCCGTGCATCTGAGGTGCAGAGGAGGCGCACGCTAGACTAACCCCCTACAGGCAGAATCAGGTGTTATCTGTCTGACCGGGGACACCGCCATCAATCTCTCCTGTCCACACTCCTTTGCCCAGGATCAAACCGGCACAGGGAAACACACCTGCGCTGATGAAGTGTAGGCAATATGTGTAACCTCAACCGCCCGACTCCTGTCGTGCTTGCCAGATACTGGAATTCAGATGCTTATCGTTGATTATCGGTTTTTCTTGCCTTCTAAAAATGCAGGTTAAAAAGAAACCAACTGTGGTTGGAGGGCACTGTTAAACGAGACACCGATCATTTCTAGCCTCCCTTTACGGAGTCAACGTTTCCTCAACTTTTGCATATGTCAGGGTGAACTGATCGAGTAGGAGCGTTGGAATATTCCCGGCATGTTTTCCGTATAGTTTTCCCAAACCAGCGGCATTTCGCAGCTACGAAAACGGAACGCTGCCAAATAATGTGGACATAACAACCCCCCCGTAACACCCCTACCCCACACCCCCTTTCTCCTTCCGGTTACCCCTCCATCACCGTCAGGTTCCTGCACCGTGCCTGAGCTTTCCCATCATAACTGGCAAAGTATGGATGTTGATCATCTCTACATGTGAAAAAAAAATATCTCTTCCAGCGACTCTCTTAGCTGCACCAACACCGTTGTGGTAAAGCGCTCACACCTTGTGCGACCACGTCTGTTCAAGACCCGGACTAATGCGGCACAGACAATGAAACGTATATCACAGTTGTTGATCAGTGATGCACCCCCCCACCCCAAAAAAACACTTTTGTTGGGACTTTTTCGTTGACCCCTTCTGACCGGCTGCCCCTCTGTTTGCTGTTAACGCGGCGCACCAGAGGGGGCGCTACGCACGCAAACTAGCAGCAAGGCCTGCTCGCCCAGATCCGTCCTGCGTGGCCTTTCTCCTTCGGGGGCACTGAGACTGCTCAGAGGCCGAATAAGCCTGAATACGGAGCCGGTGGCAGACGCAGAGGCCAGATCTTTTTTTTCTTTCTCCCCCTCAGATCGCTTGCTTTAGTGATGGCTGACAGCATGTAATGTCAATTTCAATCACTTCTAACAACAACAAAAACACACATACAGCAGCTTAGGGCTGGAACAAAAAACCACAACACCACAGTAGCGGGACCGGGCATGCCATCGGCACAACCGCCTTGTTTCCGAATGGTGTGGCGGTATGAATATTTTCCTAAATTCGTCTTAAGGTAGGCACACTAGCATCAGATGAAGATTCAAAGTGACCCGTGGGCTTAGAACGAGTTATGATATTTCACTTTAAGATACGAGTCCTCACTCTCGGGGCACCGAGTGTGAGGCTCTACATCTTCTATGGCAGGGTCTGGTCATCATGGTGGCTGGCGCTCATGACCAGACCCCAGCTCCATGTAAATAAGTGAAGGAGTGTACGCTCTGTTATGTCCATCTACCTCGGCCATGTATGCAAGTGACCTGCTGACATCTATCTCAGCATCTCTGATATGTTCTCTGCACTTCATCACCTCTTATTTCGCCTGTAGAAGTCAATCCTTGTGTATATATCTGAAGACTGTTGTGTTGTTATTCTATGTTGAGTACACCGAGGGGGCCACGAAACCGGAGTCAAATTCCACGTCTGTGCAACCCCACATGGCCAGTAAACCCGATTCTGATTCGGAAATAATATCGACTAAATTAAATCAAATAACTCCTTCCGAGTCCACGAAACAATGCGACTCGTCCTCTCATGTGTGTGTGTACACACCCGACACCACAGAGGGAAACCCCCCCCCCCCAACACCCCTAGTGTTAACAGTGCTGCTTTGTTGTTAGAGTAAAAAAAAAACCTGATCCGGTTGTCAATTTCCTTTTCCGTTGGGCACTCTCTGTAAGACTCGCCGGCCTGTTGTCCTTGCAGGCGCGAGGCGGCAGGGGGCAAAAGACAAGGCAAAGTCGGAGACACGGACACGGGGCGAGACGAGAGAGGGGCGAGAGCGACGCGGCGGAGGGCACGAGGGGAGGAAGCGAGCGGGGGGGAAAACCTCTGCCGACACCTGGTCCGTCTGATAACCTGATCTGTGTATGATGGCTCAGACTTTGAAAGGCACTTTGTCCAATTAGAAGTGTGCGGCAAATTTCCACCTGCCCCCTGACAGAGATGAAGTGGCTCTTTCACAAGCCACCGTGGCACCGGGCCAGGTGAGAGAGCCCCAGCGCCGCCAGTGGAGCAAGCAGAAATTAATGAGCGCTACAAGTCGCACTCGTTTAACACGGAATGACACGGGAGTGAATCATTCCCCCGCTTTTAAGACGCTCGCTGCCATTCAACGGCCCGAGCGACACCGGACGAGACGACGGCAGGAGAACGGAGGGATTCTGCGTCGGCCCCGGAGGAATGTTAGTGCGCATCAAGTTCTGGAAAGTATTTGTTCCTCGAACCTGATGCTTGACGAACACCCCCCCCCCCTCCAAAAAAAATGCTGCTTTTATGCAGCTTTTGGACATCTGTTCATCTCGTCAAACTTCTCAAAGCCCCGGCCTTGACTTAGCTCGGATACTTCCCTACAAGCCGTAGCTGGCTGGTGATCGGTAGCGCCACTCCCAGCCCCGCAGCCTGGCAGAAACCGGCGGGGCCGAAGACCAGCGCCGCACGAAAGAGGCCTTGATTTACTTTGTTTTGTCGTCTGGTGAAATTTAAAGGGCCACTGGAACTCCTGCGGTATATTTTTCCACTGAATCCGACGCGGAACAAAACTTACAGCGACCGGTCCCGCCACCTAAGATTGCCGCATACGCCGAATCACAGCGAATAAAAGAAGAAAAAAGAAAACCGACTTGACAAGATGTACGAGAAAACTCTTCAAGACGTGCCACTGTCAACACCCACCAAAGATTTCCATCTTCCTATTTCTGTGTGTCTATTTCTGTCTGGCATTTAAATATAGGCTTTTAACAACCATGCATGGATTAATTATTGCTCCTTAAGTACTACATTAGGGATATAAAGTAGCAAATATTGATCGTTAAGACAAATTAATTTATGTCAGTGAACAAGACCATAAGTCGCGCTCCGTGGCAAAGAGTGACTCGATCTTTCGATCACTGCCAGACAGCAGCGCAGCAGCATTGATTGAGGCCGACATAGCCCTCTCTTTTTCTTTACATACGCCGCCGCCGGCAACCAATCCACACACGCACCAGAATCACATGTTCCGTGGTGGCGCCTTCACATTCAAAATCTGTTTGTCAAAGATAACAATGGGATAGAATAGCCTACGGAACGGTGGCGCAGCGGTTAGCGCGGTCGCCTCACAGCAAGGAGGGTCCAGGGTTCGAGCCCCGGGGTAGTCCAACCTTGGTGGGTCACCCTAGATCAGTGTTTCTCAACCCTGTCCTCAAGGAACCCCTATCCTGCAGATTTTCTTTGCAACCCTGAATAGGCACCTGTTTGTAGTTATTCAACCAATCAGCAATGAATTTGGTCAGATGTTGCACACCTTGCATAATTAAGTGATGCGAGATGATTGGTCGAGTAAGTACAAGCAGGGCTACCTATGCAGGGTTACAATGAAAATCTGCAGGATAGGGGTTCCTTGAGGACTGGGTTGAGAAACACTGTCCTAGATCGTCCTCTGTGTGGAGTTTGCATGTTCTCCCCGTGTCTGTGTGGGTTTCCGGTTTCCTCCCACAGTCCAAAGACATGTAGGTCAGGTGAATCGGCCGTACTAAAGTGTCCCTAGGTATGAATGGGTGGGTGTGTGTGTTGGCCCTGTGATGGCCTGGCGGCCTGTCCAGGGTGTCTCCCCGCCTGCCGCCCAATGACCGCTGGGATAGGCTCCACTCCAGCATCCCCGCGACCCTGAGAGCAGGACAAGCGGTTCAGATAATGGATGGATGGATGTGTAGAATAGCCTATGACGGGCAGATTACAACAACTTCATGATACATGAAGCCAGAACAAGTGCGATCATCTATCGTTGCCTGAGCGAAACTTCACTTTGGGTTGTGTTCACCATTTTCTCGCGGACGACGCGGCATGGCGAGCTCATGAAAACGAGGAAAGCTGCAGACCATAAAACGGATGCAAGTGGCCTCCTCCTGTTTGTAGTACTCCAGCATGGATGTGTTACTTCTGCTTACATGTCTCAGGTACTACAGCGGGGTGGAGGGGGGGGGGGGGTGAAGGTCAATAAGGGCCTACATATCCTTGGACAATACACCGCCGAGTACTGCGGGGATATTTAAATAAGGACGAGTTAATAGTTTCACATCCGGTGCGATTCAACATGATTAATACATAAGGGTATTGTTTAACTACTCCAGTCCAGTGGCCTCCTGAAATTGGCTAAAAAAGAAAGAAAGAAAAAAAAAAGTGCAGAGATGGGCTGCGATGTTAATAATTAGTTGGTTCTGCACTCTAAAAAATTCCGTCCAACCTCGCCAGATTTTAATCAAAAGCTGAAAATAGTGGCTGATTGTAATCAGCGCGAAGAAGTCACCAGGGGTGTTTGAAGAGCCCGTCAAGCCTGAGAGTGGAGCTAATTCGATTAAGTGGCGGCAGTACCTGGAGGGGACGGATCTGTATCTGTCTCTTTTTTATTTATGAGATTAAGTCGCGCTTGTTATTCCAATATAAATAATCACGCCAATAGAAATGACACTAATTTTCAAGCCGTCTTATCTTTGGCGTCTCTGAAAGTTGCCCCCCCCCCCCCGCCACTTGATTCAGGTGACAGAGTAAACTTTGTCACACGTGTGTAACTCGGCGGCGGGTGACGATGCTGCAGCGATTGAATTATGGGGAAATGATGTGCATCATCTGCCCGTCACGACCTCGAATTCCATGACAGAACAAAAAGGTCACCGTGAGGAATGCCTTACTTCTGCTACATGACCGTTGCTGATCATAATTCATACAATTTGTGTATTCTTATACATAAAGCCAAATGCCAACTGTTGAACTCGGTGCATAAATTCACAAAGGATGGCTAGAATCCACAAAGCCTCTAAACAACCCTGTTTGGACGAAGTGATGTATTTTGGCAGTGATACTGAGCCCTGCTCCTCTACACGGTGGCTATAAAACTCGGGTTTAACCAAGCTCGTAATTTCTTCTTTTCTTTTTTTTTCTCTCTCTCTCTTCCAAGATAATACTGCACATTATCTACATCACGGTAACGGTGAGGTGAAATGCATTGCTTCTCTACTGCGCCTCGGCCAAAACCGTTCACGCCCTCCAAATAAGGGACAGCGAGCAAAATTTCCACTCTCTCCTCGGTCTGTCACGGTGAGCCAACATTCAGCACGGCCCTTAAAACAGGGCTGCCTCAGGAGCCATTTACCCCGCAATAAGCGAGATGAATAACAACAGTTAAGGGACTCTTGGGGTGTGCTGTTCAAATACCACAGAATTTTACACTGTTACCTCTCGCTGTCTTAAAATACGCGTACGCACGTAACGTCTGGGAGAGCCTCTGTTGCCCCGCGCCGCTGCTGCTCAAGTGTTCAACACATGTCGGTGCTCTGCAAGGCTGCCTGCCGGTTTTTGTGCGCTGGTCTGGTACTTCGATGCCTCTAGGTGCACAGAACGTCCGTGGCGTACGAGCATGTGTTTTTAAAATTAATAAAGGCGCAGGTTTGTTCAAGGGGTAAAGGGAGTAACCGCAAAACGATGTCTCTGGGCAAAGGTTTCGACCACTTCCTCGTGTCGGAGCGAGGAGGAATTTTCAGTGTGAGGGACGTCCCTACCTGCTCGGGAGCTTTACATTTTCCAGACTTGTAGAGTTGTTAAAGGTTTTGCCCTGAGTGTGACATTAGAGCTCCTCCGAGGGATCCTTTAGACCTTTTTCCCCCACCTCTCTCCGGCTAGGCCTCCTCCGAGAGGCCCGTTTCTTATCAGAGGAGTACAGTGCGGGAGGCAAGCCACTCCGCTGCACCGGCACTTAGGTCACAGTGTACTACATTAAATTTAGACTCCTTTAACACTCTCCAATAATGCATCTGGAGTATTTCCGTTCATTACTATTCCGACTTTTCTGTCTAAGATACAAACTTCTGTAAATGGGCCATAGATCTGAGCTATCTATCACCACTGGAGATTTCACATCAAATCTGGTGCCTGTCACCAGACGAAACTTTCTCGCCAGCCCCAGTTGAGCCACTGGTGACTTCCAACTCCAAAATAAACTGTCCCACCAGAGTAAAACTTTCAGATTTGGTCTAGGTTAGGTTTGAAGTCTATAAACTCCTTTCAATCAATTCATCCAATCAGGGCACAGTTGGCGACATATGCCACATAAACTTGAAAATAGACTTTCCAAGTTAACCAACTAATACTGCTATACTGCAAGAAATCTCTTTTGATTTGATAATATAATAATTTAATTTGTGTGTGTGTGTGTATGTGTGTCATCCCTGTGGCGGACTGGCGGCCTGTCCAGGGTGTCTCGCCGCCTGCTGCCCAGCGCCTGCTGGGATAGGCTCCAGCATCCCCGCGACCCTGACAGCAGGACAAGCAGTGTGAATAGTGGATGGATGGATATTTATTTGTAGTGTTGTTTTTTTTGTGTGTAAGCCTTCTATCATACAGTATATCTTGTTTGCATTATACATGTGAGGGTCGTGCATCCTGCAAGATACACCAATTAATCAACTCAAATTCAATGGGAACCCATTGCTCTTGCTAAAAAAAAAACTGTTTTGATTCAGATTAATATTAAATAGACTCAAACATGTTGAACCATGGTGATAGTTTTGCAGAATGATAAGGTGCAGACAGGGGGGGGGGGCAAATATTAACTATCGAATTAAAAAAGCATATGGGCATTGTGTTTGTTTAAAGATACAGGCTCAGGTGTTTTTCAAGGGACATGCTTGAGTGTAGGTAACAGTACGCCTAGCACACACGGTAATGAGCTAACAGCGTGCTATGAGTTTGTATAACAGAACCTATAAAAAAGATGGACGTGGCGCCCCGTGTGGCGTCCCCCATTGGTTTCTGAAGGGGCATTTTGAAGCCTGGAGTTTGTTTGTTTCTTTTCGCTCACCGCCATCTTGTCAGTTGTCGGAGCCAGAAAATCACAATTTAGGTAATGGGGTGGATGAACCATGGGTGTAGCCAGGGTGGAACAAGTTGACAGAACCTGTCAATCAAGCCAGGCGTGCCTTCAACAAGCCACTTTTTAAAGCCTTAATAGCTTCTTAACGGAAGACTCATTTTCAAAATAACCGCCCTCACACTGTGTGCCAGACGTGAAATGAGCGAGTGAAAGCCCGGCAGCTGGTTGAAAGATTTACCGACTTTGTATTTGAGCGTAGAAGTTGTGGATTTTCTAGATGACTCACATTGGACCAGAAGTCCCCCCCCCGGTGGTCCAGTTTGAACTGTGACCTAAGGCGCTTCCACCTCGGTTGGCTTCAACTTCCAACCGCCGGGGTCGCCGCTCGGTTTGTACACAGGATTTCACCAACGGTATGAACGTTTCCCGATACCAAGACCCGTTGCAGACATGGCAGATGTATAATTACATCAACATGCAAAAAATGTGAACACTCTCTATCAGTTTACAGCCCAAAAAAGGTCAGCTAAATTAAAAATAAATAAATAATTTCCCCCACTCTTCTTTCTACTATTATTTCTCATTGACTTGAGTGCCTCAGCAAAATGACAGGTGCACATCCTCTCCCTTAGACAAGAAATCTTAAAAATGATCAAAATAATGTGAGTTCTCTGCATGCATGCATGCCTTCAACATTCAAAGTATAAATATAGCTAAACATGAATTACAAGGACCCGGTCTCATATGCAAAGTCACAGATTGACTAGGTTGTGATTTGTCTCCTGACACAATAATACAAGACCACTTTTTGAAATTAGAGCCGCTCGAGTCTGTCTTAGCGAACGTGAGCCGTTCACGAAGCAACCGTTCAGTCTGCCCCTGTTCAAACGACTGATCTGAATGTGCGCAGTCGCCCCAAAGATAAATAGGCTATTTGGTCAGAGGAACGACACAATTCCTAACACTGAGGTTAACAAAGAGGAAGCAAAAAACCAAAACACAGCAGTCTGACTGGTATCAACAAGACAGCTCGTGACATATCACCTCACCCACACCTAAGAACTGAACGTCGGGGAGGAACGAAACCAATTATTATGTCATGGGCAGCCTGCCAGAAATAAAGAGACACCTAGTCGAGCCGCTCCCTTGGCTGATCTGCCCGGGCCGAGAGCGCGGCTGCAGTACGTCTGCACGGCTGCATCCCGGCACGCTCACGGTGGGCAGGTAACCCTTATCTCCATCATAGCCGCGCTGATACCGCTGTCCACGAAAAGTGGTGTCTAAGCCCGGTGCCAACACCAGGCTTTCTGGGATTTGTGTAAAACCCTTTTTTAAAGTCCTCTGCTTCCCCGGCACCACATCTGTCTTCTGTCAGCAACAAGTAAAACTGCCCCCCCCACCCCCCACCCCCTCGCTAACGGCTCTCACTGTGCTCCGTATAAATAACCCTCAGATGGTGTGTCCGGCTACAGTATGTGCTCCAGAAGTGAGGACTTAATGGTTTTACATGACTCCTCTTTCATTCAAACCAGCTCCTGCGCAGCTACGAACATTTCAAGTGTCTCATGTTGTCCACTTTACAGCTATTGCACAATATTGACTGGGGTTTTTTTTTTCCACAGAATATGGCAAAACACTGTAATGGATTCTAGAGAATCGATATATCACCTATGGAAAGTTTAAAGGTGTTTGGCATGTTGGCAACGAGAAGGTCAGAGGAGTTTAAGGCGTGTTATTCTCATGAGTCAGGCTGATAAGGCCAACGTCCTGCGACATTCTCGGCCGCTGGAAACCACATTCCCCTTCACCGAGGGACAGTGTTTGACATGCCGCGGCACAAAGAAAACAGCATCACGTTATCTGCCGTGACATCACGCTCCGTTCCATTCACTTCCTACTGCGCTTAAACGACGCCCGGGTAAGCGTGCACACAATTGGGGACGTGCAATTTTGAAACAAGCCAAAAAGAAAAAAGACAGGCAATCAACGTCAACGTTAATTATGACAGACGAGGTAACCGACGTGATCTTCACCGTTCAGCTCAGTCTGACACGACTACAACTAAAGGAGTGCACTCGGTGTAGTGCAGCTCTCTGCCGAGCCTGTGTAGTATCTCCCCCTTCTCTGTACGTGCACACATGGCCAGAAAAACCAGTGTTTTTCCGGACATCATAAGAACTTTGTGCAGCACCCAAAGCGATTGAACGGGAAAATCTACCCAATAAAACCATGTCGCCTGTCAGTCTGTGGATGTGCAGCCTCCGAGGTGGACCCTCGTACGAAAGCGGCCGAGTCTGACACGAAATGACAGAGATCAGGTGATCATAATCTCAAAGCCCGTATTAAAAGATGTCAAATGGCGTTTAGCTGTCGCAGTTTTCACGATATAGAATGAACCTAGGTGAATGGCTGCTGTGCTGATTGACTTTAATTCGCAAAACAACGGCAGGAAAACATAGCTCAGCCATGGGGAATGTTTTGTTGTAGCTACTGAGATGACTTGCAGCTGTGACTGTTTAATGCTGCTCTTGAAATTGTATTTTTATAGTGGAGTTTTAACACTGGAGACTGTGGCAGGTGACTAAGGTGAATGTTTGGTTTATCCAGCGTCCCTCCGGTTCCCCTGTGCTGAGACCAGCAGTGAATGATTTGCTGGCTGGCGAAATACGATCGACTTCTCGTTTACTTTCAAGACTCGTACCCGAATAAATAACATTATGGTTTTGACACTGTCGCTGCCCGATCTGACTCAACCGTGGATGGGAGTTGCGCATGCGCATGGCTGACTCAGCGGGCGTGGGTCGAGCGAGCTAGAGAGCCAATGAGGGGAGCGAACAGTGAGAACAAACATTACACGGTCATAACTGTGCACCAAGATTTTTAGGCTAATAGGTCCAGTAGTTTGCGAGATTAGCCGCAGACGGGGGACACACACACGACCAAATGCATATCCCCTCCAGGCTACCGCATGGTGGAGATAACAACTACTGCTAGTATGTACCACCGCCGCTAAAACTGCCACTGCCACTGCTACTACTCCTACACAGACACTCCAAAGGACCTGATGCAAACTCAGGGTAATAGGGGACATCAAGGGCACCGGGATTCTTTCTTATCAGATTTGCGGCTTCAGACTTCCCTAAGCAACTATGAGGCTTCAGACAGGCCTCTGCAGAGACCATCAACTTACATAACCAAGCCATTAATATTAATTGTTTCCAAAACTGCGAACTGAGGAGTTCTTGCAATATGAAAATAGCATCTTTTTTTTTCTTTTTTCTTTTTTTACAGTAACGATATCCACAGACCTCCAAGGCCTGTTCTCTGACCCACTCAAGTCTTACAGCAGAGCTTCTGCTGAAGTAAGCCTTTTCCTCTTAAAGGGTATTAGCACTCAGGGTTAAAACAGTAAACGCTCGGCATGCAGGATGAGAAATGTGCATCCTCAGAAGGTCTAACGCAGCTGGTGCAAAGAGGGGCGCCGCACTCCAGCAAGCGTGTGCTGCATTTTAGGTGCTGGTTTTCTAGAGGGTGAACTTTGGACTTTGGACTCGAGCCTGAAAAATGCCCCTGAAGTTTGGAAACGAACGGTAAACCATAAAATGTTTTATGAGGGGGGGGGGGTCTTTTTGAGTGATCCTATTCAGACCGTACTGGATCTTTAAGGGGTCCCGTAACTGGGCTGTGGCGCGGCAAGAACCTAACAACAGTCATGAAAGCGGGTGTACGCTGAAGACTTGCTTTTACTCCGCTTTCCTTTTCTTAAGGAAAGTCACCGCTCTAACTTCTCTTCTTATTCCACCGAACAGGATAATAAACGGTGAACTTTGAAATACGTTCAGCTGTAAAACCACTGGGCACCTTGTAAAACAAACGTAGAAATAAATCATCAACATGCGCCGCTTACATTTTTTTTTAAGAGCCCGCGAGCGTTACGCGCGACCAGCACGCCGCCGCGCGCAACGTGTCTGGGATACTTTGTAGCCACATGTTGCGGGGCCTGCGCGGAAGCTCAAAGGTGAAAACTGTTCAGAAGACAAACTGTACTGAACTGCGCGGCGGCGGCCCGACCACAACTTCGGATTAACAACCGGGGGGGGGGGGGTCGGGTCCGGTCCAACGCGGCCGACTAACGGGTCCCACCCTTTAGTCGAGCGGTTAGCGACGTCGCCTGCGGTGCGGGCGACACGGGTTCGCTTCCCGGCCGCGGCACTTCCTGCGGTTGCGTTGCCCCCCCCCCCTCCCCGAATTCGCTACAATAAAATGATGACGCGGGTCAGCGCTGTAAGTACACACCGAGCAGCCGGAGATTAAAGCCGTTTCCAGAGAACTTGGAGCCGCAGGGGAAAGCCCCGCACGGCACTAACAAGTGGACTTCTCGAAAACTTTTCCAGGAATTACATTTACTCCAACAACAATATATCACAAGAGGGGAGGAGGAAAAAAAAAAGGTGGAGGAAGGTGGAGGAGGGGGGGGTTTCGGTGCAAGGAAACTCCTTCACACACACACACACACACACACACACACACAACCTGGAGGTTGGTGCCACTGAACGTGTTTTTTCACCCATGCGGCGTTACGTAACAGAGCAAAGGCGTCCTTCTTATTCCTGCCTTTCGCTGCCTCTCTCCCAGACGCACTTTTAATCCCCCCCTGCATAAAGCGGGTGGGGTGAATATGGGTCAGCGGGTTAGCGGTGTCTCGAAGTCGAGACTCCTCGGTGGGTGGGGGGGTGGGGGGGGGGGGGAGAGGGGAAACCTGCGTTATCGGTTATGTTTCGGGTGGCCCCGGCCGTACCTGTCTCCGGCCGCTTGTTACGTAAGCGGTCTCGGGCGCGAGACGGCGTCGACTTTAGGGATCCAACGCACGCGCACACACAGTGACGATACATAATGTCGATTTTTTTTCGGGGGGGGGGTGGACTTGTGGAAAAACTCCGGCAAAGTGAAAAGATCTGCGAGGATGTTTGCCCCTCTCTCCCTCTCTGTTTATGGCTTAAACCTGTTACATAACCGGCTTACATTCCACATTCACCATATCATACTCTAAATATACCCCCCCCTCCTCTCTTCCGCACAGGAAGAGCGCTTTGCACACAAACCCCCCCCCAACGTGCTATGAATTAAACCCGTCTAATATGGGACCCCCCCACCCCACCTCCGTCCCCTCCGCCGCACAAACGTTATTTCTCCGAACTTGGACGAGCCTGCATGCGTGCCTAGCCTACCGGAGGCAGTCTGGAGGAGAGGAGGGGAGGGGAGGGGGGGTGTGGTCAAATACTGTCTGTACTGTACCACAACATGGACGGGACGTGGACGAATCATGTGAGGAACTGAATGAGCGAGACGCGGATCTCTGACGGGATGATTGACAACAGCCCCCCCCCCCGCGCGCTGTTGTCAATCATCGTACGGTTGTTGTGCCGGTTGCGGCGGAGCACCAAATGGCCGTGATCACGTCTGCCGGAACATCCCAGAACGGGCGCGTTGGCACGGCCGAACCAATTCCAGCTGCTAATGGGCGTCCTTCCTTCCTTCCTTCTGTCTTTCTTTCTTTTTGTTGTTGTTGTTGCACACACGTCACATCTACCTATTCACATTAGACGAATAGGTAAACACTCCCGACCACACGGACGTTTTTACCCCCCCACCCCAAAAAAATCTAACGTCACGAGAGGGCATGCCTCCACAAAAACAAAAAAAAAACAAAAAACAGGGGGGGGGGGTAATCGATAAACCAGTCCCCCCCCCAAAAAAGTTCACTTTTGACGCTTTGAGAAAAAAGAAGAAATAAACCCACATTTGGACCCCCCCCCCCACCCGGACTTCGGCCTGCCTCGGCTTTTTTAGAACGGATCGATCCGCCGCGAGTTGCGCGGCGATTAAGTGATTCAGTTTTCGGGAGAGAGCGAGCGCGCGCGTGTGTGTGCGCGTGTGACACTTCACGACCATCACTTCCCCCCCCACCACCCCCCCCCACCGACGATCCGTTAAGCTGTCAGTAAAACGCGTGAACGGCGCGAGCAACAAGACACTAATGACAAGCGAAACGAGCAAATGTCCGCGACGGTGCGGAATCCACGTCCCGTTTGGCGTGATCGATACTCGCGCGGCGGAATTATTTAGCAGGGAAGCGGCTTGCCGCCGTAATCACCGATTCGTTTTGAAGTTTGATCAGACGGGGCGGCGATCGATACAATGTTTCGCACGCCTGCGAGCAACGTGCTCCGCTTACCTCTGTTGGTGCTCGAGCAGGTCTGCCTCCGAACGGGCGCCGGATGGTCCGCTTTTCGGAGCGTCTCCAGGTTTACCGGGGTTTCCCTGGCCGGGGTAGCCGGCTCCGAGGCGCTGTTTCCCGGGTCGCTCGCTGGATCTGGGGGGGACTCCATGTTGAATTGCGGCTTTATTGTTGACCTGGCGCCGGCACTTCAAACTAAAATTCTAGGGCGATATGCGGGCTCCGAGACAGCGTCTTGCTATCTATTTTAGAGTAGAACTAAGAAATGAGAAACGCGAGTGTGTCTGGAGGTGGGTGTGTATGTGTGATTGTCCACTAGCAGCGCTAGTGAGAGCTCCCGTCGTGGGGCTGAGAAGGGAGAGGTTGTCAATAGCCGATGAGTAGATGCAGGGCCCTGGAAGTGCGATCCGCGCCGATCTATCCTGTACACCCCTAAACAAGTATAGCCTGCTGTTTTGTAGTCATCTGGTATCTCTCATGGGTTTACCCCCATCTTTGCTATAGCTTCATGCACGCCACCCAGCCTTCATTTTTTTTCTTTTTTTTAAGATCTGATTTTTTTTTTATGCGTGGGTTGCCATCGAATATGAAAGTGAAAACTGCCCACTTTTCGCCCAATAGCCATTAACTTGACATGCCAGTTGCGGTAAAACGACTTTTTCGGCTGGAAGGCTTCACGGGGGGAGGGGGGGGGGTATTTTGCTTCACTTGTGCATTTCTGCCAGTATCGTTTATGGCAACGATCGACGAAAGCGATTTGCACAACATTTATGTTTGAATATTCACCGTCAGCACACCTACTCATTCATCTGCCTTGGAATAAAATCCCCCCCACATAAACCTTTCACCTGCCGCACAGGTGTTCGTGCCCATTGGATCTTTAAGATTAGAAAGTCATTAAAAACTTGCATATTTTTTGGAGACAGTCTTGTCTTCACCGTCACTCATGCCACCACCACCACCATCATCATCATCATCATCATCCCGGGGGAGGAGCCAGCTGCATTTTTGGCTGGGCTGGATCATCTGCGGACTGGGAGAGAGGGGCGTAACGTACAAGACACGCCCCCGGAAAACACACGCCCACATCAGTACAAGAAACGCCCCCCTCCGCTGAGCTAACGTTGGGAGGTTATAAGGTGTAGTGCACGTGATGGAGTCCTGCTATACTACAAGTTACACCCCTACGCAGGCAGACACTCAGCGGGCCAGCCCTACAGGTTACCCCTGACTGAGTGACGATATTTGACACGATTGGGCCGCTGGATCAGGTGACCAAAAACGTCACTAAAGTTACACGATGGGTCCAAGCGCTCCTCACCGCAGAACCAAAATGGGCAGGGCTGGATCGGATCCAGTTGGCAGGGTTAGATCAGATCCAGCCCCTCTCACGAGCTGTTTTTATTGGTCTCATGCTGCGCGGGTGCAGACCACGCGCGAACTTTGCGGCGACAACTGTATCAGGGTATTTGAGAGAATATGCTACTGACCAGTTAGTCATAATAGTTAACATCGTGTTCACGAAGCAGTTCAGCATGTCTCCGTCTTCTGACCACCTCCGCCGGAAGTTACAGGGGAACCGAATTTATTCCGGATCCAGGGCCGAAGTTCGCCGGCGCTGTCCGTCACTGCCTGGTGCTAGCTAGCTAGCTAAACTCCGGAGTACAACCCAACACAGTTCAATAGTTCACCTCGTCTGAAAATGGCGAGGACACCGTCTTCCCTCTTCGGAAACACATTTAATCCTTCTTCACAGCTGCACAAAACGTTGACATAGATCCCAACATATCACAGTTCTCAGTGATAATATTTCCTTTCACTTGCGCGGAGCTCCCACTACCGTTCGCGCCACACAACAACTTCCTCCTTCCCCCCTCCCTATCAACCAATCAGAGTCCGACCCCAGATCTTGCTCTTAAAGCGGTACACCCTTATTTACCAACAGTTTTAGCTAACGCTTAAATCACCGTTAGGGCAACACGGTGCGCTCCGAGATTGTTGGGGGGGGGGATTCGCATTACAGCGAAAGCAAACACACAACGTGTCGTGACGTCATGGCTGCACCCAAGAATATCCGGGGATTCAGACCCAGCTAGCTCGTTTAAACATCAGGGTTGCCAACTTTGGCCGGAAGTCTCGCGTTTTGGTCCTGCAGCGAGGACCTGCCTGCTCGATGGGTCGGTCGGCCGTGCGCCGAGAGGCGCGAGGCAGGGCGCGCGGTTCAAGCCTTCCAAATAACAATCATTCCGACAAAACACTGGCGTGCTATACTAGACTTTATCACATTAGTGTAGCTGTAAAAGAATAACGAGGCAAGAGACGAGCGCCGCACGTTTTCAACTCCTTTCTTTTCATCTCACTTCTTCGTCCCCCCTCAGCGCCGTACGACAACTCAGCGACAATCATTAGGCTACTGCGCCCTCTGGTGGCGTGGCGGTATTACAACGCATGAACGGTGAACGAACCGACTACGCGACAACTGGCGAGTTCGCAAAAGGGTTGCGCGGCTTCTACGGCCGCTAAATCGACGCAAATATAACAAAACGAAACCTTGTGATTCGCCAAGCACACGTAACGGGTGAAACGCACACCGCCAAGCAAATAGCGTCTCGGCGCTCTGGTGCTAATACGTGCTCCGGTGCACGTATTAGGTACCTGCACAAACTTGGCCCCCTTTCAATGCAAACGCGCAAAACACCAACGCTAACAGCCACACGCAGCCAGAGTGAGGATTACTGGCGTCTCCGGAGAGTTGGTGGTAACCAAAGAAATAGAATGAGAGTGGAACTACATTTCCGTTCAAACCAACATAGCAGGTCGGTCAGGGCGGCGGCCATTTTGATTTGAACCGCTGCCACTGCAAAGAACTGTGACCTTTGGCCGCTTCGGCCCGTTGCTGCGATACGTCAACATCGCCGCCATATTGGACCGGGCAAGACAGGCCTGTAAAAAAAGTGTTCTCTTCAGTTACTTAGACTCTTCATAGTTGGGCAAAACAGTGCATCTTAAAAGTACTAATAATTGGCCATAATTGAGAAAAATGTAACAAAGTCGTACAAATTCAACCGAGACACTGGCAGTCAGTCTGCTTTCTATATTCTATAGCAGCGAAAGGACACAGCTATACTCCAAGACAGACAACTGCAGACAAAGACAATTAAAAGACAAAAAGATACACCTTTATTGATCCCCAGAGGGGAAATTCAGGTGTTACAGCAGTATAACATATTTACATGATATGGTAAAAAATAGTAAAATTACAGTACAGTATAAATTGTATCGGATATAGCATAAAGTAGTAGTACAACAATATACAGTATAGTATATCATTATAATTAATAGCCTATACTACATATTATTGTATTTATGAGTATATTATAATATTGAAGTAGTAATACAATAAAATTAGATTAACAATAGTAAATAGTAACAGTAGTATGATAAGGAAATAATAAAATAAAAATAGTCAACAAAATAGTGATCTGTGAATGGTATAATGATAATATAATAAAAATAATATACTAATGATAATAATAACATTATTGAATACAATATAATAAACATAAATATAATAATGTCGGGGTGGCACAGTGGCGCAGTGGTTAGCATGGTCGCCATGCAAGAAGGTCCTGGGTTTGAGCCCCGGGGTAGTCCAACCTTGGGGGTCGTCCCGCATCGTCCTCTGTGTGGAGTTTGCATGTTCTCTCCGTGTCTGCGTGGGTTTCCTCCGGGGGCTCCGGTTTCCTCCCACAGTCCAAAGACATGTAGGTCAGGTGAATCGGCCGAACTAAATTTTCCCTATATTGTTCAATTATACTCCAAATATTGCAAGAGCCAGTCCTCAGTATGGTATTGATTCAGATTAAATCATCATTCATTCATTCATGCATATGGGCAACTAAGTGGTTAGTACATTTTGACCAGTTAAAATAAGTGAAGGACTTTCCTTTCCCTCTTAAAAAGATGGGATGAAAAGACTCCATACTGAGCTTGAGGTTTTGCAGTAACGACCAAACGAGCAGCGCAGCAGTACGAACATTTCCGGCCCCGCTGACGTGTTGGCACCATAACGACTAACAACCATCGCCATCTTCTTTTAAGCTGCTCAAATGACCGCGGCAAATAGTTCAATGTCTCTTCTACGCTCGTTCAATTTCTATGGTGGGAAGTGACGCCCAGACTTTCCGGTGATCGTGGCAGCAGTGATTATAGCCAGGTGAAGGCACCGCCACGCCAGGCGCGCTCGTGAGCTGATATTTCGCAAGAGAACATCGAGTTGGTTTAACCCGAGACTCAAATCATTTTCAGATACAGGTTGCCACGTCAAGCAATTCTTGCTAAACTTGATGAGACCGAGCCTGCTTGCTGTGTCCTTGGCGCAAAGCCACCATTTATACTCTGCCACATGGATAATGGCAATCAGACACAAAACAAGGGCAAATTGCACTCAGCTGCAAAACTTTATGGGCACGTTAGTGCTTTAATATCGTTAGAGCAGCATCTTTTGTGAATCGGACCGTGACACGGGGCAGATAGTGGTCGCGGGTGACGCGCAATTCATGGTGCTATCAGAGGCCGCAATCCATTCTGTGTGAGCTCACCTGTCAATACAGACTGAGTCTTAGAAAAACAACACATCCGCACATAGAAACAGATGGAAGAGCGGGGGGGGGGGTTAACAGATAATTACAACAGTTATACTTACAATTAAATTAAGTTCTCTTTCAAATCAAACATCCCAAGATGTGAGTGGGAAGGTGTTGTTCTTGCATCTGCATTTATAACCTTTTTTTTTACTCTAACATAGCTTAACCATGTCATGTGATATGCTACTCCAGTGCACTTGAACAACAAATATTAGTGGTACTGCTACATGAACTTGCAGATGAACATTTAATATCCAGGAATTCACATTATAGACACTACCGCTGACTATCTCTCTAACAGACTGGCCACAGTTTCGAACACTGACCATACACGACCCAGCCTTATACTAGGTTTTGACCTGTTCTTGTTCACAGTAGCCCATACTACGAGAGCTCGCCTGCAGCTGTAACTTGCAGTTTCTTGGCTTGGAAAGTCCACAGCACTTCTCGTAAAAGATAAAAATGGCTCAGTTATCCATGTAAAGAATACGCTATAAACTATCATGTACAGTAGCGAGCATCCGCGCCCGCAGCGTTTGTTGCAAAGCCTCGTGATCAACATGCAGATATCATGTGCAGATTTCTGCCCGTGATACGGCCGCGGGGCGGAAGTCTGCCACTTGCACCTGTTGCATTATGGACTTCGCCGTGGTGCTCTTTTGGTTGAAGCCAGGATGCTTATTGGCAAAGTAAAGAGATTTTTGTCCCGGATAACAAAAATGATAACAGCAACAACACTACCACGACAGCTGACAACAACACAAATACTATTACTTCTACTGGGCCAACTACTACGGCGACCACTAACAATGAAAATCAGAATGATAACCAATGATTAAAGGCACAGATGGTTAAATTATCTGTTACTTTTAACCAGGTAAAAAATGAAGTCAAAACAGACAGACAGATAGACAGACAGATAGACAGACAGATAGACAGATAGATAGACAGAGAGACAGACAGATAGACAGACAGATAGACAGATAGGTACATAGATACATACATGCATACATATATCAAATATATAAGAAGATACTAGCTGTCTCTATATGATATGATTCACAGTAAGTGAACAGAATAGGCTGCCGTACATGTCAAACAACGTCCTTACATCACAGGTCAACGCAGCCAAATGTCCAGCACGCTCGAAAAATGGCCAAAACATGGGAATCTCTGTTAGAGATCTTCACTCTTATTTAGCAAACATTTGAAGATTTTACAGTCCAGGGGGAAACACCCTGGCACATATTTCACAATTGTTTTATATATATTTCCTTGACTGTACATAGACATATTTACGCATTTATATATTTATGCAATTCTTCTGCCGTCTTCCATTTTTCAATTAAATATTTTTATTTCTATTCTCGTTGTTGATGTATTGCTAACCCCCTGCACATTTAAGACTGCTGAATGTAAACTTTTAGATTTCAAATTTTTCATTTTAGTCCATTTTAAGTTGACCTGTAAATATTGTCACATTTTTAGATTCAGATTGTCGACTTTAGTCCAACTTTAAAAATGTAAACATTATATTTTTTTTAGCTTTTCTTTTTTTTGAGGTTAGCCCGACGCCGAAGCGTGTCACTGCCAGCATTGTCTGCCGCCGCTATACTATCGTGCGTTTGATAAATAAATCTGAAACCTGAAGGGAATCAAGGGAAGCGACGTCTCAGGCCGAGTTCACGCTCCACTTTAAAATGTCACGTAGAAAGTCGAGGAGACATTTGATTTCATACAGATCCGATACGTGCAAATTGCAAAACCCAACAGACGAGAGGTATAGGGTGCTATCTGGACGTTCCCTGTGGGTTTCCCCTTTCGTCTGCCCTGCACACAAAACTTAGCAGTGGCCGCATTACGTGCCATCTGAGTGTGTCTGCAGAAAAAGAAGAAAGACACCTTTTAGCAAAGCCAGAAAGAATTTCTCGCTCCCAAGAGAAGGGGCCAAGTTCCTCTCCTCCTCTGCAGCTTTAGCTCCTCCACGTTTCGCTGACCCCCTGACCCGCCGCGGGTCGACCCCGTGCACCTCGTGTGTGTGGGTTTCGTGTTGCGTTACCTGTTGCGAGCTCGACGACTGAGCCCGGGAAATCTTTACTTGAGAGAGACGTGCGCACGCCGGGAGCGTCTCCCTCCGCAAGTACACAACACGCCGGCAGAAACGCACGCCCGGTGACGCGAGTACTGCCTCTCGCTTACACGACGCACACGCGCACAAACGCACACACACACTGTACATGCAAATACTGCAGATATGTGCCAACGCGGCCGAAGCCGCGCGTGGACGCGCACACCAAAACAACACACACGCGCGCGCATATATGCAACAGACAGCGTCGGACGCACAAGCGCGTCTCCGTGCACTGACAGACAAACACACACTGCCTTGTGTTTAAACCGAAGGGATGCAAGGACAAGTTTGATGCGGCGGCTTTAATTTTTGAGTTATAATGAATTATGCTCCTGTCATAGCGTGGAGCCGGGGAAGGATGTGGCGGAAGTGAAGCGGGTAGAGCGAGCATGCCGGCTTGTGTTTAAAAATGATTGATTAAGCTGACACCGGCTCAGGGGTGCAACACCGCTCTATTTTTCTCCCTCATTATGTATGGCTATACTTCAAATCAGGAGTGCACTGGGGGAAGACACCAGACAGGACACCCTTCAAATAAAAAGTTTATCAGACAGCAGCCAAGGAGACTGATGAGTTCCCCCCTATAAGCTCGTCTTGGGAGCGGGCAGAGGAAGAAAGCAAAAGGGGGTGGGGGGGGGGGGGGGTGGGGGAGAAGTTTGTCGAGGGAAAGGGTCATTTTTAAACGAGAAGAGGGGGGAAAAAAACACAGTTTGACAGGTCGGGTCACGAGCGCAGTAGAAAATATTCCCTCATCACAAAAAGATCTCGCCGCGCAGAGCGCCGAGGGCCGCTTCGCGTTCGATAGCGTCAAGCAAAGTTGAACCGCGGTCGTCGTATTTATATCCCGAGCGAGGATTTATGCGGCCTTCTTTTAATCTTCTCGTTGCCTCCGACACCGGTGATTATAACCGTGCTAAAAAAAAAAAGAAAAAGAAAAAGAATACGTTTGATTGAAATGAGTAAAAACGTGCAGGTTTGGTTGTAGGTGGGTACAAGATGGTGCAGAAAATGTGAAAGGATGCCGTTGCCGTAACGATCCCCCGCCTCGCTCTGTATTCGGGCTGTATTTTTCTCATGGCGGACACCACGACACGTCTTTGTTGCTTCGCGAGTCGGACATGAGAGCCCGGGGCCCACCGAACACAGACGACACTACAGACGGTTCATCCTCCTGCTTAAGTAGTGCCAGAGTGTAATGAAAGAGACGTATTAATGGCTTTTCACTTATTGATGCGTAGGAAGTGAAGAGAAACAGCCACGGTTTGAAATATTTGACAGAATAAAGAGCCAACATTGGGGAAATGATTGTATTTATGATTCCAATCTGACGGATGGAGGTATCAGGAGAGACGCTAAGTGACAGGTTGGTGACAGATCAGAGTTTTGAAGGATGTGGTGTACTGTAAGGCAACATACAGGAGCGCGGGGGGGGGGGTTCACCCTCTACATACTTTTAAGCCACGCTGCAGTCTATGTTTGACACCCTCGTCAGTTACAGGCAGCAAAAAAAAAAAGCATGTTTTTTTTTTTTACCCTATAAGAAATTCATACATGCAATGCAAACTGTAAACTCAGTAGACAAACCTGAGGCTGGTTTTGCATGGAAATAAAGATTTGCAGGTGAACACTGAACACAGCTGTAGGTACGCTGGCTCCCCCCCGGAGACGGCGATGCCAACAGCACCACCTAGCAGCAGCTTGACCGCAGCAAACCTCCGTCCACCGTCAGCCTCGTGTGCTCACATAAATCATGTCCCTCTGCTTAGACGATCGGGGCTGCACACACACGGGACGAAGTGTGCGCGAACGTGACTGTACGTCAATATTCGACCAACCATTTTGTTTTATTTTCAGTGTCGCCCGTAAGAGGAGTTGGGATCTAAAAACGTAGACGGTGGGGCCGCATCTGCTGCTCAGCCTGCGCCGCTTCACAGAGCGGGACTTGTGTCATCTGAATCGGGATGGCGATAAAGCGTGTTTTAGCACTCGGTGTATATCAGTATATTTATGAATCTTTATAATGTGCAATCTAGCCGGAGATGTGGGCCTTTTTAACGATGAATACTGATGGTAATAAATAACCATACTTAACCATACTGCCTTGAATAAAAACCCTGGCTAAAATGTTCAATGTTTTCAGTACAAAACCACAGAAAAGACACTGACAGGTTTTTGGGATTTGCTCGTCCATGACATGCAACATTTTTTGCTGTTATTATTATTATTGTTATTATTATTGTTGTTATTATCATTTACTGTTATTTAAGCTATCATTTCATTTGTATGAACTTTCTTTGGTTTTCTTACCTGGATTACTGAGCATGCATAAAGACATTCATTTATATGATTTATGCAGGGCCCTTGACACACAATAACAGACACAAATGAATTGTGGGGGGAAACGGGTCCCACAACTGTGAACGAAAATAAGTTGTGGGGTTAGGGTGAACTCCTTTCTGTCAAAGGAAGAATTGACTCATGGCATGTGTGTAGAGTTCATATGACTGGGGACCAGAGTGATTTTCTCAGTTAAAATCAGGGGGTGAAAAATGGCGTGGTTATTTGTACCTGACAGAAGTTAAGAGCCGTTCCCTGAGGCCCGCCGGCTCCCTGCTGACCGCAAGGCAGCCTTCTCCTCTAGCATCAGCTCACCTTGTGAGATCACACTACCCCCCCGGCTGGTGGGATGGCCTGTTCCACAACTCTGCAGCCACCACTGAGTATCTCTCTGTGCACTTATAAAGCAGATTACATGGTCTGTGCACGCGTGCACGTGCGTGTGCGGGTGTGCATGCGTATGCATGTGCGTGTGCGTGTGTGTTTGTGTGTGCAAGTACATGAATTTGTTAGCTTTTGTATTTTTTCATGCACGGGTGCGTGTAGCTCTTCTTCAGCACAATGTTTTACAAAAGCATGACGATGGTTATGTAAAATCAAAGGCCAAGGTTTTGCTCTTGTACAATTAGCGGTGCAACAACTACTGTCTAGCTCTAATGCCAACTAAAAAAATACATCATTGTGTACTGCACGTGTTTTAAAGGCTCAGAGGGTAGCTCATTTAAGGCTGAACGTTTGCCATGAGCTCAAGACCGTATACACGAATGCGGATGTCGGCATCCATACCGTTCACTTCACTGAACGGCACTGACCAGTTTGAGTCCATTTATACTGTTCACTCGCCTCATTTATGGGCCAGAAGATATACTTCATGATGGATACTGGCCTAGCTTGACCATCACTGGGAGAACTCTGTGTCTACATTTGGATTTTGAACTCATTATAGTACATGAAAGGCCATGCCATATCAATGTTTCATCAAACCGTGCGTGTATTACATCAGTGAAAGCTAGAGAGGCATGTAAGGGGTATTGCATAGCAATCATACCATGCACTTATTTACAGTATCTCACAATACAGCGGAGACATACAGCAGTGTGTACTGGATCGTTTTGCTTGGGGTTTTCGCCCATTTAGCCCCTGTTAGCTCAAAACACCGGAATATATTTTCTAGATTCTGACTCGGGGAGAAAGCAGCATTGTGACGCTTAAGCCAAAAGAAGCGCAGTGGTCGACAGCCTATACTATGCGATGATGAGAACGAGACGGCAGCGCGACGGTCCGCCTGATCCTATCTGACAAACCTCGCCCATCAGACGTTACTGTGCACCCTCTGATGTTGGGCGGCTGCTAATTTAGCCTTTAGCTCCATGGTCCCGTAAATCACAACACTCAGGAAGACAAATGTCAGAACACATGTTGCCAGACTGTGTCTTTGAGCAGAAGATTCCTTTAATTGGGTGTGCAGGGACTGGGTCCAATCCCCAGCACCCGCCTCTTCTTCCTCCTTCCTCACTCTCCCTCTCTCTTTCTCCCTCTCAACACACTAACAAAAGGCAGAGAGATGAAAAAGACGGCGTCAACCCGTCCCTACTTTGTGCCATTATAGAACAGACACACTAGGGGTAAAGAGGTGCGATGCCGAACTTCAAGGAGAGCTTTATATAACTCTCTTTTTAGTCACCTTGTTTCATGTTTATTTTACTTCTTCAAGCTATCATGTCTGATTGACACCACTTCCTGTCATAACAACCATTATTCATCGAACCAGCTTATGAAATACAGTGATAGCTGCTGGATATATTTGTCTGAGTTTAGGAAAATGTGTTAAGAATCAAAAATGCTCTCCAAAGTATGTTCGGTGTCATCTCATCATCAGTGTTATGATTCCACCCTTTCCCCTTCCTCCGCTCACACACTCTGAACTCCAGCAGAGGGAATAGAGATCATAAAGAATAGATATTCAAAGGGCTAAACACAAAAAGACTTTCCTCAAAGCTTGCCTCTCTCTGGATCCACTGGGCTCGGGTGGGTGAAATGTCCACACAGATGATTTGCTGCTCACAATTATGTGATTTCTAACTTCTTACATTTCGTCGAGCTGCAAGCTTCCTTATTTGCCAGCAGATGATTTGACCATGTCCATAAATAAAAAATGTCATGACTTTAAATGCGGTAATATACGTAGTACCTGTTGAGCGCTTTTTATTCGCGAAAATGTCACACTGTAAAAAAAATGATAAAATAACATCAATTTTGAGGCTTTCTTGGTTGTCAGAAGTAGCTATAATGTATTCACTTGACCAAAAACTCCAAGTGCTCCCAAGAGAAGGTGTTAAGAAACTTTACAACTTTAGTTAATTTTTGATTAAAAAAAAAAGAAACTAATTTCCATATTTCTGCATATAAGTCATCATGCTGCCCTGAGAATAATGTACATTTTTGTTTATTTATTTGAAAATAACGTGCCATTTCTTTAACAAGCTAATGAACAAATAGTTTTTAAATTCTCATTTAATCATAAACATAAGTAATATATCAGGAGAGCATAAAAATGTACCCACATTTCACCAGGAATATAGAAACTGATGTGTAATTCCTTTTCTGTATGCGTGTACTTAAGAAGGCGCCGGATGTTACACTGAAAAACAAGAGTCTCGCGTCAGAGTAAGCTGATGAGATGCTCGTTTAAAAAAAAAGAAGAAGAAGAGAAGATTACTTGATTTTGAATTTGAGCTGACTCCGCTGTGTTATTTTTTACAGTGTACATGGACACTGACGGGCTGCCATACAGCTACATGCAGGCTGTAAAACATAATGGGGGATGTGATTATCCTGGAGGTCAAAAAGGAGGTCAGAAAAGAAATTAAAGATGCTATATGCGATATTCAGCAACAGCGTCTCAGACTAAACCAAAACAACCCCCCCCCTTTGTGTTCTTGGTTCAGCTTGGTGCGGTTGAATATTGATATTTACGGTATAGAGTTATTTTCATTAACATTAGTAACGTACTCAACTTGGTAAGGAGTTATTTCTTCGATCTACCTAAAGACCTAAATCTATGTAACATAATTGTTAGCTTGCTAGCTAGCCTGCTAACGCTAGCTACCGCACATGCGCCAACATGCACGCGCAGCCAGACCGGCTTCCAAAACAAACAAAAAGAGAAACTCGGATTACAACACACACAGAGGAAGAGTGAATTCATTCTCTGCTCAGGACGCCATTACTCCGCTATCTCTTTCCAATAGCAAATAGCAGTTTGCTGCCATATTAATGTTCTAAATCTCATATAGCACCTTTAAGACTCGGCTCACAGGTTAAATAAATCCATCTTGGAAAGAATCAGAGTCTTTCCATCAACTTAGTGAGATCACAAGAGATTCTAGAAATGCCAAACATCTGAACTTATCATTTAGATCCTATTTTTGCTGCTCCATGAGATAATACAAGGCATTGCCAAGCGCCGATTGAGTCAGGATTTTGATTTGCAGAGTCCCTTTCTACTTTGAAGAATAATAATAATAATAATAAAAAAATATATATCTTGAAAAACTGGAGCTGCCCAAGAAGCAGGCTTCTTTTGTTTCAGTGAAATGGTAATGCCTCACTTTAAATTGGCAGCAGTATACGCGAGCTGTTTTCCTCAGAGATTTCAAGAGTGACAGTGTGATAAGGCACAACATTGTTAAGTGATCTCTGCAGGTGCCCCCCTCAGATGCAAACTCTTTTCACAGAGATAGTGATAGAGCCACTGAGAAGAACAGATCCTGCCTAATCTATGTTTGTTTCATGAGACAAAAAGTAGACTTGAAGACATGCAGTCTTGTTCGGGGAGGTAAATCATGCACCAGAATTTCAAAGATAGGTTAACATGTCTATCTTCGTCATGGATTGTTGATACTGTGCCAGGGCATAGCACATTGCTGTTCGCAAAAACAGGCCCCAACAAACTGCCTTGACGAAATTAATATCTTTCCTTATTGTTTCATTTTTTTTCTTAGTAGTCAGTCCACCCACCTTCGGTGTTTTTTTATATTTATGCAGACAGTTGAAAGCCTCAGCGGGTGACGGAGTAATATGGACCGGAGTGAATAATGTCCGGACGCTCAACCAGCTCGGCTGCAATATCTTGCAAGAATATTCAGCCCCATTATCATAAGGTATCCCCTTGCACTTTGACTTGACCCGATATTGCATGGGTTCAGCAGTCACGGGGTTCCTTTCTGAATTCATAATGACTGAACTGAAACTGAAACACTAATATTTTCTAATATCGTCTATTATTCTAATCATAACGCATTTTTTTCCAGTCTCTCTACTGAAAACACAAGCGCAAAAGGTAGAATTCAAATTTTCTATTCTTATCTTTTTGAAAGAGCTCTCCCTTGTGCTCTTCTCTCAGCTCATCTTTTCTTCCGACACCCGTGATGTCGTCAGACACATTCATTCACATACCGCCCATCAGATCAAATAATCAATTATGAGACACCAACCACCCTAACTGCCAACGCTTGCTTGTACTCGTCGTTCAAAGGTAAGCTCATGAATATTCATGAGGGTTAGACCACTCCCTCTTAGTTCTGAGAACACTTATGGATAAAGGTATAAAAAAAAACACAATATAAGTCATTTACAATTTAAATTTGCTGCTGGGCGATTCACTTTGCCGTCTTCAAGGTTTGCGGACATGAAAACTTGGATCTGCTCAGCGAGCCCGGCCCAACTTCACCTGCTGTCGGGCCTCGTTTCACGAAGCTGCAGATCGGCGAGAAGCTGCGGCGTGATCTCTGGCGCTAACGCTAGCTAGCTCTGTAACGTTTCCCTGTCACGTGTTAAACAACATGTCTTTTTCAACTACGCTGTCTGCACGGCATTTGGAAACAAATGTGCTTTTGGTTGAAGAACGTGGCGAGGAGAGAGCAGACCAGGCTTACGGCTTCCTGTGCACAGGCACACACAAACACGCATTCATAGCTGCACAATCACACACACACACATGTAAACAAGCACCATATTATTCATGTGCAATATGGAAAAGATCAGTTTATGTTAATCCATCAATCTGCTTATATACCTTTGCTCTTCCATTCAGTATCAGGGACGGGACCCCCTGCCGACAGCGTTGCTGCTGCGCCTACAAGTGATGCATAATGTGTAAGCGTTAAGATCCGTTTGCATGTATGTGTAAGGATATCCTTGATGATTTAATTACATATTTAGGGTGTCAGGGGCTCACCTCTTCACAGTATCTAAACTATGTAAATAAATATTCAGTATTTGGATCGCCTCTTATCCCATGTTACTGTCATGTCTCACTACGCTTACTTGGCCACAGGCAGACTGTGGCAGGTAGAGGGGGCAGTGTTGTCATGTGTGGCTCAGTGGAGGTTTTTTGGGGTTTTTTTTGTAACCTCTGGAAAGCTAAAATTAAAATGAAACCAACTTTTTCCTTGGGAAAATGAGGAGCTTACCACCACCACCAACAAAAATTAAGAAAACTGTAAGCCTTGCTTGAAGACTTTGTTATAAGCCAGCCATGGATTAGGAAACAAACATCTGTAAGAAATTCATACTTGAACATTTTTCTGGAATTTTTATTGTATAGTAGAATGTCTTAATATCTAAATCCAAGTATGTAAACACTGATATGTGGACCGGAGTGTGTGTGCATGTATGTATGTTTATATACATAATATGTGTATATGCTACATATACTATATCCATCCATTATCCGAACCGCTTATCCTGCTCTCAGGGTTGCGGGGATACTGGAGCCTATCCCAGCAGTCACTGGGCGGCAGGCGGGGAGACACCCTGGACAGGATGCCAGGCCATCACAGGGCCAACACACACACACACACACACACACACACACACACACACACACACACACACCTAGGGGCAATTTAGTATGGCCGATTCACCTGACCTACATGTCTTTGGACTGTGGGAGGAAACCGGAGCCCCTGGAGGAAACCCACGCAGACACGGGGAGAACATGCAAACTCCACACAGCGGACGACCCGGGATGACCCCCAAGGTTGGACTACCCTGGGGCTCGAACCCAGAACCTTCTGTGAATTGACCGTGCTAACCACAGCGCCACCGTGCCGCCCATATATATATATATATATGTATGTATGTATGTATGTATGTATGTATATGTGTGTGTATGTATATATATATATATAAAATCCAGTGAGTCAAGTAAAGTCTTTATGAGACAGCACAAGCCTGTTTCATGCCATAAGCAATCATCAGCTGTCAAACTTAGTTGACTCACTGGATTATTTTACTCCGTATTTGTTGAGCACTTTCCCTACCGTTGAGTGTTTCTTTAAACAAAGTTTTATATATAAATATATATATAGTCATGATTTATTCATGATTACAAAACAGGTGCTTATATCTATGTCTGCAACTGCTTGAATAACAGGGATGAATTGGCCAGCAGTTGCAGACATAGATAGACGCACCTATTTTGTAATTATAAATAAATCATGACAATAGACAAATACAAACCCCCCCCCCCCCCCAAGACCATTAGCGATCACATGTTTTTTGAATTTTTGTATGTCGCTCCTCTCCCTCCTCTCCCTTCCCCGTTAGACATTGGGCACGTGATGTGCATGACGAGGCAGTAAATGGTATGTTCTTTCCTCGAGTAGCTTTATTGACAGCTGATGATTGATGATTGCTTATGGCATGAAACAGGCTTGTACTGTCTCATAAAGACTTTACTTGACTCACTGGATTTTATATATATATATATATATATATATATATATATATATATATATATATATATATATAAAACACATAGCACACATATATAACACACATATAACATTAAAACCACTGACAGGTAAGTGAATGACATTGAGTATCTTGTTACAGTGGCACCTGTCAGGGGGATGGGATATTTTAGGCAGCAAGTGATCAGTCAGTTCTTGAAGTTGATGTGTTGGAAGCAGGAAAAATGAGCTAGTGTAAGGATCTGAGCGACTTTGACAAGGGCCAAATTGTGATGGCTAGATGACTGGGTCAGAGCATCTCTAAAATGGCAGGTGTTGTGGGGTGTTCCTGGTATGCAGTGGTCAGTACCCACCAAAGGTGGTCCAAGGAAGGACAACCGGTGAACCAGTGAAAGGGACATGGGCGCCCAAGATTCACTGATGTGCATGGGGAGTGAAGGCTAGCCTGTCTGGTCCAATCCAGCAGAAGAGCTACTGTAGCTCAAATTGCTGTAAAAGTTAATGCTGGCTATGACAGACAGGTGTCAGGGCACAGTGCGTCACAGCTTGCTGTGTATGGGGCTGCGTAGCCGCGGGCCAGTCAGAGTTCCTATGGTGACCCCTGTCCACTCCCAAAAGCACCTACAATGGGCATGTGAGTGTCAGAACTGGACCATGGAGCAGTGGAAGAAAGTGGCCTGGTCTGATGAATCACGTTTTCTTTTGCATCATGTAGACGGCCAGGTGCATGTGCATCATTTATCTGGGGAAGAGATGACACCAGGATGCACTATGGGACGATGGCAAGCCGGCGGAGGCAGCGTGATGCTCTGGGCAATGTCCTGCTGGGAAACCTTGGGTCCTGGCATTCATGTGGATGTTACATTAACATGTACCACCTACCTAAACACCGTTACAGACTAGCTACACCCCTTCGTGGCAACGGTATTCCCTGATGGCAGCGGCCTCTTTCAGCAGGATATTGCACCCTGCCACACTGCTAAAAATTGTTCGGGAATTGTTTGAGGAACATGAGAAAGTGTTCAAGGTGTTGCCTTGGCCTCCAAATTCCCCAGCTCTCAGTCCGATCGAGCATCTGTGGGATGTGCTGGAAAAACAAGTCTGATCCGTGGAGGCCCCACCTCGCAACTTACAGGACTTAAAGGATCTGCTGGTAACGTCTTGGTGCCAGATACCAGAGGACACCTTCAGAGGTCTTGTGGAGTCCATGCCTCGACGGGTCAGAGCTGTTTTGGTGGCACGAGGGGGATCTACACCATATTAGGCAGGTGGTTTTAAGGTTTTGACCGGATGTGTGTATATATATGTATATGTATATGTATCGGTGAATGTGTAGAGGCTCTGATCACAGCAGCACAAGAACAGGCACTCAGCACCAGATCGGTTGAGGCAGGGGTCTACCACACCAGCACTTAGTAGCAGGGTGTAAAATGCTAGCTGGAAAAACGTACACTGAAAGGCATAACCAAGTGGCTGGGATAGTGTACAGGAATATCTGTACTGAACACAGACTGGCAGTCTCCAAGTCCAAATGGGAGACACTGCCAAAGGTGGTTGAGAATGGCAGAGCTAAAACCCTGTGGGATTTCAAGTTCCAGCCTGACAGGCAGGTGCTGGCTAACCAACCAGACATTGTGGAGGTTGGCAAGGAACAGAAGACAGCAGCAGTGATCGATGTAGCAATCCTGAGTGACGGCAACATCAGGAATAAAGAGCATGAGAAGCTAGAGAAATACCAAGGGCTGAGGGAAGAACCGGATGTGGAAGGTGAAATCCACAGTAGTCCCAGTGGTGATAGGAGCACTAGGAGCTGTGACCCCCAAACTGGGAGAGCGGCTCCAGCAGATTCCAGGAACAACATCTGAGGTCTCTGTCCAGAAGAGAGTGGTCCTAGGACCAGCTAAGATACTGAGCAGAACCCTCAAACTCCCAGGCCTCTGGTAGAGGACCCAAGCTCGAGGAAGACACGCACCGCCTGAAAAAAAATGAGAGGGTTTTTTTTTCTGAAATATTGTATTTGTAAATAGATTACAGTAGTTTAATAAAATATAGTAATCCATTACATTTACTGCCCGAGACCTAGTAATATCACTACAGGTGCTTTTGAGAAAATAGATATGCGATACTTCATTATGACCCTTCAAGTGAGAAGGGAATTTAGGCAGCGAGATTATAGTATAGAGAGACTTTTTTGAAAATATGAATGGCTGTATATTAACGCCAACACAACATGAACAACAGTCTGCCAGTTGGAATAAATGAATCTCTGAAGCGCATATCCTATGGATTTCGTAAACAAAGTCATCCAAAAAAATAAAATAAAATAAAATAAAAAAATCAGTATCCAGATCACATCACTGGCTTCGAGTATCCCGTTACTGATGAGAACCATCGGCGGCTATACTCAGTGATCTGCAACAGATCCGGAGCTTAACAGTGAGATTCGCTATGCAGATCCTAAACTGTGAATCACATGTAGTGTATTTTGTTGTTCGGATGCGGGGCACCACAGAAACCCTCTCTGTTTCCTGGCAGTCATCTGACCTGTGATTCACATCATCTGTGTTTGTTTAGGTGAGGGGCTCGCATGGCGGTGTGGCGCAGCGGACCATGAGCTGCACAGCACCCCTCTAATGAGCAGAGCTGGACACACTTAGACAAAGAGAGCTTGCAGTCTATTCAGCATGTCAGCTCATTGTCTGGCCCTTGTCCAACACATAGAAAGAAAAAGAAATATAGCTGTGTGTGGCGCTTTCGTAAATGTGAGTCTATGCAGAATATACAGCATATGCGTGTGATAGTATACAGCCATGTGTGATAGTGTGGCAATTTCCAACTGGATGAAAGACGGGTTGACATAATTTTATATATTTCAGCGAAGGCTGAATCCAATATCTCCATCGATTCGGCGAGTCATACTATTCTTGATCACAAGGAAAATACCTTAAGTCTAGCAAAAAAAAGCCAACCTTATCCTGACATCATCAAGTCACGCTGACTAAAACATTAGATTTGCCCTTTTTTTTATATTGATGATGGAAAAAATAATACATGATTTGTGCAAATGTCAAGTCAAAAGGGGGGCCGGCTATAGCTAGCTTAAAAACTTGCCTATCGGCGGCCCCGTGGCCAGACTTGCATCCCAGGACTCTTGTGCTCGTTGGTTATTTTGCAAAGTTTTAATGCGATGGGGCCCCTCATAAGACTTTTATTAATCTTGTAGAAAACGACTCGTGTGACCAAATTTCAGAAAGCGTGTTTAAAAAAAAAACCAAACAAACAAACAAACCCGGGCGGCGAAACGACAGCCTAAAACTCCCTGTGACAAAAATAGACAGTCGCAGACAGCAAAATTACACAGAGACAACCGCTATAGTCGTCCTTCTCCCCGAGGTTCCCTACAGCCCGGATTGTGTACGGTGATGTTTGTCTTCAACAACAAAACATGTCTCTACTCTTTCTCCACTGAGCCCCCCCCCCCCCTCCTCCCAGCCAGACCCCATAGCGAGCAGCAGGCACCTTGTATTGATCAACACAAAGTCCCAAATAAATGAGTGCGGAATGAGAGCTATGCTCCGGGGAGTTCGGCGGGGCCGGGGCCCTATAGGTTCTCATCAATTTTAATCACTCCCCTAATGAAGAGGCTCCTCTCTGCTGGGTGTCCATAACTCACCGCGCCGGCGCTACATCCTACTACCTCAATCAAATCGCTTTCACACAAACCCCCGTCTCTTCAAAACACCGGTGACCTTTGCAAGACAAACGCCGTACAGCCGGTCCACGCCACGCGTGCGCCGACGGGGTCCCGGGAGACGATGTAAAACAGCGGAAAGGAATTTAAGGGAAGAGGCGCAGGATGGAGCGAGCTGATAAAGTTCCCTCCCCCCTGCTGGTCACAGTCACAAAGGGTTTTGTTTTGTTTGTTCGGCTTATTTGCTTTACTTCTTTGTCGTTTTATTGCGCGTCCCCGGTGAGAGAATCAGGTTATTGTGGCAAGCCTTATCTGACAACGGCCCGGGGTAATTTTATGAGGTTTTTAATGACATCCTCCAAGATATCATTCTGCAAAAAAAAAAAACAAAAAAACAAATGACCTTTTTGAGTACGTCATTAGCGAGGCCTCGTTAACACGTCGTTACCGCAGTGCAAAAAAAAAAAATCAGCATTCGGGATGACATTTTTTGGGTATGCGTCTCTTTGCCGAAGGTTGGAATTATTTGCTTGTGCAAATATGCGGTCGGACCGACGGTGAACACAACGGCAAGAATTTGCAGAACAATTACCCGATCCGACGGCGGCCACTGTACCCCGTGCGAGCCGGGTGGTCGGCGGACCCGCTTTGTGCGACGCTGAGAGTTGTTCCCGCGAGCGCAGCTGCGTAACGCCGGCTCAGAAACATCACACGCCGCTCAACGTGCAGTTGCAATTTCCGTTCATCCCCAATATTTCAACCAATGAAGCGCCTCCGCCTCCGCGGGTGAACTATCTGGGCCTTCGGAGGAGGACGCGCCACATGCCGCGGCATTAGGTAATCTTTTCCCCTCATCCTTCCTTACCCTCCAAGTAGTTTTAAAGTTATTGAAACTCCAGATCTCTGCGAACTAGCATTTCATAAATGCGCACACACACACACACACACACACACACACACACACACAGACGCCAACACACAGTCCCACACATGCACACACTCATATTTTACTTCTCGTGACGTCCAGAATCTTTCTCCAGCATCTGCTCCGCTCACTGTAGGTAAGGGGAAAAATCCATCACCCTCCCCCTGGGTTTGCATAAGCCTCTCAAAAGAGGTGAGTCTCGCTGCTGTTGGGCTATTTGTTGCCACGTCCTGGGATTTGCCCTGTCTTTTCAGATTTGATATCTGAGCGCTCCGGTGTGGGCATCTTGGCTGAGGCTCCGGTTCCACAGAGGGCGAGGAGAGGCGCTGGGGGTGTTCACACCAAGCATGGCTCTGCCCTTAAAAGTGGGACTGTAATCACTAATCCCAAACTTTTTTGGGGGTCTAAAAAAAACCTCAAGACACGGCTTTGCGAAATACTCACCGACAATTTATTTATTTAGATTTTGGGGGGGTGGGGGTGGAAAATAATGTGTTTTTTTACGCCTTTACCCACAACCGTTCTCAGCTGGCTTGAGAATTGTGGGGGAGTGGCCTATTCCTCATTAATATTCATGAGACGACCTTTATTAAGCACTTGGCGGGTTCCTATTTCATATTTGAAGATTTTAGTTCAGCGTGTAGTACGATACAGCCGCATCTATTAATTAAGCAGCAGAATGACCTGAATGTCCACCCTCTCGTTATTAGACGGTCCCTCTCGTTTGTAACCCGTGGTAAAACAACAGGTCCGTGTTAATGGTCCCCCGGGGGCGTCGGCTCGCCTGTCCTTGTTACCTCACACACTAACCAGTGTAGACGCTATAACCCTGGCATCCACATCATTAGGTTCTCAGATGATCCTGCCATCTTAGCTCCGATAGCCATTTATCCGACTACCGTTCAGAGATAATACGGTTTGCAAAACGGTGCGTTGACGACCACCTTGTCTCCAACGTCAAAAAGACTGAGGGGATGGCGATCGACCCCGGGGGGAGCTGGCGACCACCACAGGTGGTTTCATCCACGATGAAACCATCTCACGGGTCCATCCATCCGTCCGTTATCCGAACCGCTTACCCTGCTCTCAGGGTCGCGGGGATGCTGGAGCCTATCCCAGCGGTCATTGGGCGGCAGGCGGGGAGACACCCTGGACAGGCCGCTAGGCCATCACACACATTCATACCTGGGGACAATTTAGTATGGGAGAGTCACCTGACCTACATGTCTTTGGACCGTGGGAGGAAGCCGAAGCCCCCGGTGGAAACCCGCGCAGACACGGGGAGAACATGCAAACTCCACCCAGAGGACGAACCGGGACGACGCCCGAGGTTGGACTACCCCGGGGCTCGAACCCAGGACCCTTCTTGCTGTGAGGCGACCGCGCTAACCACTGCGCCACCTTGCCGCCTCTCGCAGGTCTCCTCATACAAATACATTGGTATTTGTATTGACAACTCATTAACCCGGAACACCCGTGTGGACTCTGTAGCAGATTACAGCAACGGCTGCACTTCCTGCATCGACTTGGAGTTCATGGTGTTGATGGAAAATGGATGTTACCAGGCAGTCTCAGGGAGCCTGGTCGGATACGGTAACCTCTCCGCGCAAGTCCAAACTGGTCCGACTGATGCAGACTGCATGGGAGATTATGGGGGTAAGAGAGCACCCATCCTTGCAGTCTGCTTACAAACAGGCTACTCTAAGGCAAGCCAATAGGGTAGTTACTGACCCCTCCCATGCCCCACACACCAAGTATCAGCTACTGTCCTCCGGGAGGCGCTTCAGAGTCTCTCGCTGCAGACTGAATTGATTTAAAAATTCATTTGTCCCTGTGTCAGTAAAACTTTTAAATAGCGGTAGATAAGATAAGGACCAGGCCAGGATGGACACCTTTTTTGGGGGGGGGGGGGTTGTGCAGATTTTTGCTTTTATTGATGTGTTTGTTTTTCTGTTTGGCTATAGGCGCTGTTCAGGATTCTTGCTGCATGTTTTTCTTCACCAACACCTTTGCATGTATCTGCATGTGGGATGTGTCGATGGCTGCAGCATGGGGGCAAAGCCCAAGCCAAACTGTTCACTTTGTGGGGCAATAAAGTTCATCTTGAATTTTGAATCTTGAATGAAAAGTCAGTACGGGTGGGTGGGGTTTCATATTTTGATGAATGGGTCTGATGGGCTATATATATATAAATTGATGGTGTCATTGTGAGTATGAAAAAAAAAATCGACTGAGAGAAGCTGAAACAGAGGAGGTTTTTGTTTTTTTTTTTTGTTTTTTTTTTAGAAAAAGGGGAGAAATGGAAAAACTTACTCATTTCTTCCGAGCTTGCTTTTCTTCTCATGAGAAGGACACTGTACAAAATGCGGCTTTAAAAGTGAAACGTGAGATTTTTAAAACTAGTCAACTGGAATCGGTGGTAGGCAGCTTTTTTTTCCCCTTTTGTTGTTAGTAATCAAAATTTGTGCTGCGCAATTGTGATATAATTCACCAGAGGGAGAGCGGCTTGAAAGGAAGTGATGATATGCCAGTTCATCCAATCCAACTGCCTCCTTTTATGATTCTAATATTTCCTCTGTTGCAGAGGGACAACTATAAAAACCACTAAGAACACACTTTTCACTCAGGCACTCTGGGGACCACCTCAAGTGGAGCACATTAAGTTCACTGTGATTAACAGCGTATTCTCCGAGACCCTATGGTGCAAGAAGATGTTTGATCTTTCATTTGTTATGTAGCACATGGGGCACTCGTGGTGTGTTGTTGTTGCTGTTGCTGTTGTAGCCTGTGGGCACACTGTGCTGCGAGTGGAGGCAAGAAGGCAGTCAGCCAAATGGACAGAAACATCGCTCTCATCTCTGTGGTGGACCTCACCCGCTCCAACAGCCGCATCAAGAGCGGATGTGACCAGCCTCAGCGGGCCTCCTGTAGGCGGCGGGGGGCGGATGAGGGGCCGGAGCTGTTCGGAGCACACAAAAATATCGCGGCGAACCCTGCCCATTTAAATGTTTCTTATCAAACCTGGCCGAGTCCCCCATGTTACCTCCGGCTTGTGTCTGTGGGTGGGAAGTCGGATGTGGGTGTGTCCCGGTCGCTGCACTAGCGCCTCCTCTGGTCGGTCGGGGCGCCTGTTCTGGGGAGGGGGAATAGCGTGATCCTCCCACGCGCTACTCCCCCCTTGGCGAAGCTCCTCGCTGTCAGGTGAAGAGAAGCGGCTGGCGGCTCCGCGTGTATCGGAGGAGGCGTGTGGTAGTCCGCAGCCCTGCCCCGGATCGGCAGAGGGGGGCGGGGCAGCGACCGGGACGGTCTCTGAAGAGTGGGGTAACTGGCCGGATACAACCGGGGAGGAAACGAGATTCTCCCTTTCCATCCTATTCGCCACCAGCAGCATGTTATGGCACATACCTGAGCGGGGCCCTGACAACATATCTCCATCGGCCTGTGAGGCAAACATGCTAAAAATCAAAGGGCGAGACGACGACCACAGACTGATAAATGAGTCCTCGTGTCAGACGTTGTCCCTGTTAAGATGTGTTCCTTCTTATCGATCAAGCCCCAACAAGGTGATGGAGCTGACTGAAAGTCACCTTGATGTAATTCTGGCTATCAATCACCTGAGAGTGCACTCTTAGTCATGGCTGGCAGTGCCATTAGCATCACGGTGGCATTGTTTGGGGAGGCAGACAGTGCTGCTCAGCTGTGATTAACACAGGGGAGGATCACATCCTCCTGTCCCGCTGCATCTCCCTCCGTTTCCTGTTCAGTCCTGCCGATGATGCTTGAGCGCTGCATGACGACTACCCCGAAAGGTCTCAAACGGCTCCAAAACTAATCTAAATAAATCACCCGAAGTGTGCGTGTGTGGGTGTGGGTGGGTGTGCGCTCTGTGGTGCTTTTAAGCCTGTGATGATGTCCGGCTATTATTATCGCAACATAAAATCTACCGCGGATAATTAATACCGTTGAATGTAATCTAAATTAAAAACCTATTCTCCTCTTCATTTTTCACGCGGCTAATAATATTCACAATTCACAACTGAGATAACTTGCAGGTGCGGTTCTTTCTCAAATAACGATCGTTATCGCCCCAACCACCGCCCGGATCAACCGTCTGCAACGAACATATACGTACGCCTCGTCTCTAAAACGCCATCAGGCGTCGATATGATCAGCAGAGAGTAATCCTCTCCCTTAACTTCACGTGCCGGTTTATGTATCGCGACTTACAATATCCCCGGGCTCCGCTCCTGCAGGGAAGATATCGTGCTTACAGGCATTTTGCCTTTAACGCC
Source organism: Lampris incognitus (assembly GCF_029633865.1). NCBI lineage: Eukaryota > Metazoa > Chordata > Actinopteri > Lampriformes > Lampridae > Lampris > Lampris incognitus. The sequence goes on from NC_079216.1 coordinate 61,599,287, forward strand.
ATCCAGGTAACGGCTGTTTCCCCCCCGCCCGTGTTAACAACGGCGGCGTGCCGGAACAACTCGCCCAACACCTGGTCTGGGATCAGGGCGCAGAGCACATTTGCCCTTCTGGTCTCACATGGGTTGCTTTTGGAGGCGAACCGTGGGCTTCCTAAAGGTTTTATGTGGTCGGGAGACATATGGCGTAGCCCGGTGTTACGTAACCCCCGGCCCCTCGCCATCTGCCCGGAGGCCCAGGTGTGCGGAGCCTGCCAGCCTCCGACCGGATCCGACGCCACCGGAGCGCTGTCATTCGCGGCTTTTTTCCCCGTCTGGCTACCGTCCCTTACCCCCCGTTCCCCTTGACAGACATGAACACCGACAAATGCTGTAGGCTGTATCCGTAACGCTCCGAACCCCACCACCACCACCCCCACCCCCACACTTCGGCTCGACGCGGCAGGGAAGAGATGGCGAACTTCCACGCCGTTGGATGCGGGAGGGGGGGGGGTGGGTGGCGGTACCCCGCGTCTGTTGACAGGGAGGCGCCGAGCACAGAGCAGGCTGGGAATTATCGGAAAATAAATCATAAATCATCCCGCCTCCGTGACGGAGCGAGGCCCTCGCCGAGCCCAGCTCCTGTGTGGCCGGCCCGCGCGTCCCCGCGATCACCCGCCCCCGTGACGCTCACGCTAACGCGGCTCTAACGAGTCGGCGGACGGATTAATAAGCAGAACGCGTTAGGCGGGCTCGGGTATGGGGAGACCCGGCGGGCGGCTTGAATAACTCGGACCTCAGCGTGAGCGCTGCTGCCGCGAGTCCCGTCTGCACCCACGGGGCATCTCTTTACTTGTTCACAGCCGGGGGCGGGGCGGGGCGGGACGGGGGGGGGGTGGGGTGGGGTAGCCATCAACTCCCAAATTTCAAAACATTAGAAATATTGGAAAGATGTAACAACGTGCACGTTGCTTTTGGGTTCAAAGCCCTGATGGGTTTGTTGTCAATACAGAGTGTACAACAAAAAAACAAAACACGAGTTATTTTTTTTCTTTACAAAAGCATCGAAGCCAGCCTGGGAAGTGAGGCATTAGTAAATATTGAGTGGAGTGGGGTGAGGGGGGGGGGTGTGTGGGGGGGGGGGTGTTCCGGTAGCATGGTCTGCAGATTTATCCATGGAAAGGGAAAGTACAAAGATGAGCCCCCACGAGGATTCGGGGGGGGGGGAGGCGGTTAGCGTTTGATCACCCATCAGGTGTCAGCGATGTTTCAGCTGTTAAAAACACAGGAGAGGCTGCCGCCGTTGTTTGTGCCGAGCATCTTTCTTCAAAGAGCCTCGGAAAAGCTGCGTAGCTCCTCATTTAAATGGGAAACTTTCCCCTCCGGCTGGCTGGCTGGCTGCTGCTGCTGCCGGCTGCCGGCTGGCTGCCGCCAGCGGAGGAGGAGAGCTCCTGTTGACACAGGACATTTCTCCCTGCGAGATCACATCACCGTTGTTTTTCCTCCTTCACGGTGAGGACGTGATTAATGACCAGATCTGGGTTGCTATCAAAGTGACTGCGCTGTTCTCCAAATCCACCCTAATTACCACGTGTTGTTACCAGGGTGGGGGAGGGAGGGGAGGGGAGGTGGGGGGGGGGGTATCGCAGGAGAGCGTAGGCCGGAGGAAAGACGTTATTTGTATTCGAAATATCCGTTTTGAAAACCGCTTCAGCGACGACAGCGACACACACCGACTGCACTGCGGCCTCGAGTGAGGCTATTTTTACATTTATATTTAGAAAACCGTGATCTCTGGCCGAGTCCGGCGGGGCCCGGGGGTCGCCGAGCCGATCCCCGGGCCCCGACCGCTCCCCCTTGCGCTCCTCCGCCAGCCGGGGAAAACAGAGAGCGGAAGTGGCGAAAGGGAAGAATGAAACGTATCCCCCCCCCCCCCCCCCGCGCACGCCGGTGTAGTAAACGCCCGCGCCCGCCGCATCGCGCTCCGTATCCCTCCGCCTCGTATGAAAAATAGTTTGCTATTTTGGAACCCCCTGGCAGCCGTAGTGGATCACCGCGGACCCAGAGCTCATTTATCTTTTGTCAGAGATGAAGCCAAACTAACGCCATCTCCCGAAGCCGCTAAAGAATGAGGAGGGACACGGGGAGGGTAAAAATAAACCCGGAGACCAGGTAGCTGCACAAAGAAGTCACTCCACAAGTAATGGGTGGCTGCTGAAAGTGGAACTCCGCCCGGATCCGTCCCCTCCGCTCCGACACGACGCCGCCTGGCCCGTGAGCGTGCCGCGCGCGAAGCCTTTCCTGGCGTTCCCGCGTGCGTCGATGGCGGTTTTAAGAGCGTGGCGGGCAACTCGGCTAACGAGCGGACACGCTGCCCCTTAAAACGGCTACGTTTGTTCGAGTACGTCTGGTCCTCGGCTGCATAATAAACCAGAACACTCTGGTCTCTTTCCTTTCTTTCTGTTTTTTGGGGGGTTTCACGTGGCCCCCTGGACTGTCCTCCTATTGAACATGTATGCATACAGGTAAGCACAAACACACTATAAGTGCATACACCCTGGCCTGCTATTATTATTTTTCTGTTTTATGTCTTTTTGTGGATAAGCACTCTCGTCACAAACTTTCCTTTTCGGCTCATTATTAAACAGAATCTACTGGACAATCATGAAAATCACAAAATCCAATACAGAGCGGGCCCGCGAAATAGCAATATTACCGATTCCCACAGGTAACGGACATAAATGTAATGCCTTGCAGAAAATAAGCCATATTTTAGTGGACTCGGAGTGCAAAACAGCACGCCCGCGACTTCTTTTATACTTTCGGGAAAGAAACCGACGTCCACGGCGGGGGCTGTCAAAATTATTCTTCTCCTTCTGTATTCTGCCCATCTACCTTAAGCCATATCACGAACCCTCTCTTGCATCCTGGCCGCTCTCCACATGATTGAACAAGCCTGTGCTGCAATAACCAGGAGCTGCAGAATAACACATTTTCCTGACAGGACGATGATGGGCCGGTCTACGTCTCCTCAGAATGAACCATCTGAGGGTCCCGGCGCAGGCCCGTATTGTGGGCGGGGTGGCAGCGCTCAGGTATATCTCTCCATTTGACTCTATAAGGCCGGTGCTGATAGTGTTGTGAGCCAGAGTGATAGACTATGTGGCCACTGTTGCAGACGGCCAACCCTGCTGTGTCTGATTCACCGTCTGTCTCCACCCCTGTCTCTATCTCCACACCTCAGAGAAGCTCCGCGCTGCATTGAGGCAAACCAGAGGCCGGGGGGGTGGGGGGGGTGGAGGGGGGGGTGAATACACCCAGGACCAACACACAGCCAATGGACTTGTCATTGTGGAAACATACCATGACTAAAAACGACCCCGCTGTGATTGCCTCGCCATGCCTGATGTGGTCTGATGATGGCTCATCCCTGGCCCCGGAGATGAGAACCTGATGAACTGTCAAGAACCAAACAGCCTCAAATGAGGAATCAACAGACAAGAGCTGCATATACAGAATACAACAGGCATTCTTCTCGCAGGTAGTAATGTAATGTATTCGGTCCTCTCCTTATACATGCAATACAACGCAACACAATGCCAGTAGTATATCCGGGCAGCATCTGGTGTCACAGATTACAGCTGCTCGCAAGTGGCTATATTTCTATTGTAATAGCATACTGTTAATGATGGAAAGGGCTGAAATGGATTTTATGCATTGCTCCATGATGCAAAGGAACCATCAAAGAAGTGCATTACCCTCGCCGTTGTAAGAGAGATTTCATCACATTTGCAATGCACAGTCTCTCCTTGACTTTGATCTCAAAGTGTCTTTTTAATCAAGTTCCAAAGGAGACGTCTTCATCGGTGCAGGCCCTGGCCGGCCGGCCGGCCAGCCAGCCAGTCAGCACTGGGAGACATATGCTAAGTTTATCTTCAGCAAATAGATCAGCAGTGCTTTAATATGTTTCCTCTGTAATGGTCTTCTTCCCCATTGCAGTGGGCCCATTTGGAGTTATTTGCTGCTGGGCATGGCTTCTTAATAGAATCTGAATTCCAATTTGACTCTCCCGCTTAGCAGCCTTAATTTGAAGGCAGCCTGTCCGCAGCCTTGGAAAGTCGACGGCAGTTAATTTGAGCAGACCCCCCCTAGCATTACCGTTGCAGCATAAAGCATAATTCCCGGTAAAGTTTTTCTTGGAAGAAAAGGCTGCAAAGTGAAAAAAAGGACGTTTTCATTTCTCGTGTCCCCTTCCAGTTAAATTTCTACTGGCCTTTGCTACTCTGTTGGTTGCTGTAGGACAAACTTGCCTTTGCCTCTGCGCCCCTGTAGTGGAGGCCCGAGTGTTTAGGGCCAACTTTAAAGGAGAGTCCCTGGGGTACCTCAGCGGGGCAGATGCTTACTGCTGCCAGTGCTTGAACCCCGTGTCTCCTGGCAGAAGGACGGTCTCTGATAATCATACGACTCCCGCTGACCACGAGGGCATGATTACGTTTTAACCGCTTGAAATTCTGAGGGCTATCTCTTCTTAATGTTAATAATACACGCAGACGCCTTGCTCTTTTGAGCAAACAATGGTTCACCTATGGAAATTGTACACTGCATTTAAGGACCCCCTGGTCCCATTAGCGCAAAGGAGTCCAGAAGATTGTACGCGTAAGCTACAAAAGCAAGGACATCAATAATAAAGTATTAGCTGTAAGGCAAGCACAGAGGACCCTAATTGAGTTTGTAATTACCACAACTTGTGGGGAGACAAATTGGCCCATCAGACCAATAATAAGCATAACACCAGTAGTTTCCCCGAGAAGTCCCTTTGAATAATAATCTGCTCTACTTGATATTTTAACCTCTGGATAGACTAAAGGGTGCATTTGGGACAACGTGAGGTTCGCTTTCAAGCAGGTTATAATAATTTCAGGTGCAGTTATGAAAATAAAACCGGGGCGTTTTCAGAAGCAAATGAAGGGTCTGAACTTGGGAGGCAGCACTGAAACGACCTCACCTTCAGTCAGAGTACAGCCAAATATCCAATATCTGACTCCTTTTTCCTTACAACCTGGGTCTGATTTTCATGGTTTTTGCCATTGTGTACACTAGTAATGACGTGATTTTATTCACCGGCTTCTTTTTGGAGATTTTGGACGATGGATGACCACTACAGACAGCTTCGCTATGGCATCCTACAAGGCAGCTAAACACGAGCCTGAAACTCGTCCTTGCAACAACAACAACACAAAACCCCTCGTGTCTTAGTAAGACTGTGTACATGATTTCCAATTACCAGTGACACTGGCCAGCTAAGTTATTCAACAGATACCACTGATGAGGTAAATATATAGGCCGGCCATTCCTGCAAGCTGAACCAGGAAGTCACTCAGCAATGTGATCAGTCATTGTTGGTGGTATTGGACGTTTAATAATTTTTCAACTCGTGCGTTCATTGTCACTTCCACAGATCGGGTTAAGCGGAACTTGTTGAAACGTGTGCGGCGCTCTTGTTCTGCTGCCCCATAAGACACCGTTGTAAAGCTGAACCTGTGGCCCTCTATCCAAAACCTCCAAAATGGAGTCGGTGAGTAAAGTGATTTCCCAACCGATATGCACAACGGCAGACACTACGAACACAAGACCCAGGTTTGTAAAAAAAACAACAACAAAAAACCCGGAATGCTCCTTTAATCTTACCGATAATAATCAGCGCTAATTCGAGGCTGATTTACAATAGTTATGCATAAATTCCACATTTTCAAAGCTGTCCACACACTGATTTATCAGGTCACTATTCTCGCAGGTGAGTGCCAAATCAATTGTTATTTAGATGAGAGGAGCAACTCGAGTGTGTGCGGTGCAGACGGATGGGGTGAAAGAGAGAGAGAGAGAGAGAGAGAGAGAGAGAGAGAGAGAGAGAGAGAGAGAGAGAGAGATGAAGAGATGGATAAAGAGCCAGAGATGGCTGCCAGTTTGCTGGCACTCGGATGCAGTTGGGTTATGGGGAAGCATCGGTTGCCTAATGAGCCTCTCTCACCCAGGAGAGCCCACCCCTCTCCTGCCCCCGAGAGTCCCTGATATAAGGGGGAGGGTCTGCACACACTCCATCACTATCGCATGCCTTGCATCTCGTACACACAGTAGGGGAGCTGATAAAAACACTTTCTGGAAAGCGGTCATTTATTCACGCACAATTGATCACTTGAAGAAAGGGACAATTATACTAACGGAGATGAGCACAACTACCACTTCGGCGTGCCGTTTGTTAGTGTAGGCGAAAGCCCTCAAAAGGTGGTTTAGTATTTATTTCACACACCAAAAAAAAAAAAAAAAAAACCACGATAATGGCATTGCTAAACTACGTCAAAGGTGAACGAAGGCTATGTCACATTTTGTTTTGCAGTTTTGTCTGCTTTTTTTTTTCCCTTCTCGATTCACGGCTCGTCCACGAAGTCCGTCAAGCTTTCCCATGCTTGTAAAGAAAACCTTGCCTAATGGCCTTTGCTTTGTAAGGCCGCCGCCGCGGTTCAACCTCTACAGCAGAACGCTCCCCAGACACTTGTAAATTCTAATAAGAGGGCTCACGCCAAAGTGAGCGTGAGTGAGTTATTCTGTCCAGCAGGGAGGTGGGCAGAACTCCAGTGGGCCCTCTTTCCATTACCGCCGCTCTCCGGTGCCTAATGGTCAAGGCCCCTTTCCACTGGGTAAATGTTTATCCTACCATAAGAAATGAAGAGACTCGCCACAAACAGGAATTCGGAGGCCGGCATGCGCGGGGAGATAATGAGCCGCTATCACCCTTCCTGCTTCCCTGCCTTGGCAGCAGCCAGCGCTCATTAGAGCCCGGGCGACGGGGAGGAGAGTTGAATGCACTCAGTCAGGAGGTTCTCCTGCCCTCCACGGAGGAACTCGCCTTCGTATTCAAAAAAAAGAGAGAGAGAGAGAGGAGAAATCAGCAGTGAAAATATTTGAACAATCTATTCAAACACCTTGTGGATTGTACTGGAGGCGGGCGACCAGAGAGCAGTTGTTGAGAATGGGCAATGAGGCAATGGCGAAGACACTCAGGCAGTTCAGTAGGGGTTTGTTTTTTTGTTTTTTTTGCGTTTTTGTCATGGGCTGCCAAAATGGCTTTGATTTACTGAGGGATCTATTGATAATTAATTGTATCATCTGTTTCCTCCTCCGCTCAAGCCAAGAGAAGAGAACCCCAACTCTTCCATCAGAGGCCTGGGCACAATTCATGCCTTCAGACGGGGCGATTGGACCGAAGCTGGCTTACGCCGAGCTTATCGGCAGATGGTGCTTCTAACTAAACACTTTCACTCTCGGCTCCGCTGAGAATTCAGACTTGTGGGCCCAGAACTTTGCCAAGGTGCAGGGAGAACAATTGATATGTTTCTTACGGTTGCATTTCTCCGTATAGGACTGCTCACATCACGAAATGCGGCCGGGTGATGCTGGGCCGATACCCCTCGCGGCATCTGGCTTCGCGGGCGTTCTTCCGGATCTCACCTCGCCTTATCGCGGCCCTTCTAAACACGGGCCGTTACAGGGTTGCCTCTCATCACCGGCTGTGATTGTTCATGGTTTTAACAATTCCTGTGTCTGGATGCCTTTCCTCACTCTCCCACGCTTCCATCGCTGGAGTGGGTGCTGTCCACAGCGAGCTACACGGCCATATAAGGAACATACTTTTAGCTCAATAATTCATAATCTTAGAGGGATGCTGAATAATTGAAGTGAACTTGGAGGCCTTTCAGCTCAGTGGAGCTTTGCATGTAGCTGATGGATCTGTGGGACTCGATGCACATTACTGGGGAGGGGGAGGGGGAGGGGGAAGGGGGGGGTGGATATAGTGCTAAGCTGTGTTTCTGTTTTCACTGCTCACTCATTGATCAATTATTTAGCCAGACCCTCCGACTGTGACCCGCAGTTCTGAGAAGAGGCCCGGGTTTCTCCCCAGCCTGAGACGGGTCTGTGACAGCGTCTGCCTCTCTTATTGTGCCGCATTTCATGCTCCAGCCAGCGTGCTTCTCATATCTCATAGAACACACTTGAACTTCCCTCAGAAACACAGAAACACCACCAACCCCCTCCTCCTCTTCTTCTTCTTCTTCTTCTTCTTCTCCTTTTTTTTTTTGTTCAGTCGCTGTGGCTGCCGGTTCAAATATTGCTGTAAACGTCTTTCATCTGGTAAAATGAGTCAAAGCGGCGAGGCAGCATGGCGAAGCCGCATATCAAATGATGAGCAGCATGGGCACTGCAGGCAGCCCTGTTGTTCCCTTGTTCTCTGCTAGTCTGGGGAGAGAGAGAGAGAGGTGAAAGAGGAGGAGGAGGAGGAGGGGGCCGGGGGTACGTAGTGGGGGGGGGGGTTTGCTCTTACAGAGCTGGGGGGTCCCCCAACTGAGCGTGGCTTTATCACACGGGCCTTCTCATGAGTGCCGGATCTTTTAATCAAAGACATTATTTCACAGCAGAACCAGACAGCCTCCCAGCCAACCCTCCGTGACCGGGAGGGTCTAATTAACACAAAAGAACAACGCGGCGGTTGTGCGGATTCCCCCGAAAATAGGGGGGACCTCCGCCGCCGTGTACACGGCACAAACCGAGGGGCCTTTCGCGGAGAGAGCGGGCGTCCGCGGCGGCCCCTCGCCGGCGGCATCTCGACACGGCCGCGGTAACAAGCCACAGGGGAGGCCTTCGGCCCACGGCCCTCATTCGAGCCCGTCAGCACCGCTTCGGATGTAACGCGGACCTCGCGGCAGGCGTGAGGCCGGGTGCAGCGACCCCCGCGGAACCGGTCAGGTCCGCCCGCCAGTCCGACCCGAGCGGCGGGGACGGCTCGTCACGCCGAGTCCTCCGGCGGGAGCAGACGTCTGGGTTGTTTTAAACTTTAGGCAAGCAAAGCCTATTGAGGTCAAAAGACATCCTCAGCGATTCAGAATAGCCCGACACACACACACACACCAACCGTTTAGAGGTCAAGCTGAGCTTTTGTCTGGCGTTGATTTATGATTCACTCGCTCACCTGTGTCGTGTAACATTGTTTTGTCTCGACGCAAAAAAAAAACAAAAAACCCCCACAGTTTGATGGCGTTTTGATAGATGTATTTGAAGTTCGCCGGGCTTCCTGACATGAGCCGAGCGTGTTTCAGACAGAGGTGTTTAATCTTCATCCCGAACTGGTAGGCTCCTCACGTCCCCCGAGTTCCTTGTTTTCCTGTATTGATTAAAATCTGCCCTCTCCACCTTCCCGGTGTAAGAACTCCTTCAAAGAAGGCTCCGAGGGATTATTCGCTGAGAGAAAAAACCTACCCCGCTCTTTGTTCTGGCGGTTGCCGTACCTTGTTCCGCCAAGCCAAGTCTTTGGGCCGATATCATTATAGGGGAAAAAGTTGGTTATGAACAGATTCCCCCCCCCCCCTCCTCTCTCTCTATTGCACTCCTTTGTGGCTAGCACATCTTCATACCATACACAGGTGATTTATCATAATGCTCCATCAGAAAGCTGCTCTCTTCCCCCCCCCCCCCAACATCTGAATTGTAAAGCGGGGGGGAGGGGGGGGGAGTCAAAGGTGACCTTCCCGAGGCACGGCTGACTCCCGTGTTATTCCAGCTTGACCCTGGAGTGGCAGACTGACACGGAGCAAATAAAGCAGGGGGGGGGGGGGATTAGTTTGGAAATGAGCCCTGCCCTATCTTTAAACACGGGCCCCGTCTGAGGACCGGCGAGCTTACCTCTCTCTTATCTGCTCCGCCGTTGCCTGAGCCAAGGAAATCACACTCGCGCAGCCCCCCGCGTTCGCGGGTCCGCCCGCCGCCGCCGCACAAAAAGGTACGACGGCAACAACCACTTAATTTGTGATTAGGGCTTTATTCAGAGCCGTGTTTATTCTCCCGGGGATTCATTAGATCCGGAGGCTCCTTCGTTTCTTGCTTCCCCGCGACTCCATTCCCCCTGTGAGGTGATTTAATGCTATTCTCTAGGTGATAAAAAAAATAAATAATAATTTTTTTTTTTTTTGAAGAGCATGACCACAAATACACCGAATACATTAGCTCTCTTTTCTACCTTCCCAACGCGAGGAAGGTTATTCTATCATGCAAATTATCCGGTACACCGACGCACGTCTCGGGAGTCTCACGCCGCAGACATCACATTATTTTTGGTTTGCCGCCAGGCGACTTAACTGCGGCGCGGGCGCCTGCCGCGGCTGAGTAGAAGTAAATACTCTCGCCGTAGCCAATAAAAAAAAAAATGTTTTAGATACGCTTTTCTTTTTCCCCCCCCCTCTTCCTATACACTGATCTCCACAACAATCGGCGTTGTGAAAGTGCGGCGTGTCAAGAGTTTTGCTCCCCCCCCCCCCCCCCGGCACTCACGGGCGACTAAAGAATCTGACAGGGGGTCTCATCCCACCGGGGTCGTGGCTAAAGGTGGGCCGCTGAACGAGCAAGGCCCGGTCTGTGGATGAAGGGGAGACAGATAATCTCTCTATTTTCCATTTCCCTATTCTTGTTCTCTCATTTTGTTTGCAATTTTTAACGTTTCTTTCCACACAAAAAAGAAAATAAATGTTCGGACGCTGTCCGTATTTTTGTTGTGCGATGACGCCGTGCCGCTGTAAAGCCCCTTGAGGCAGATTTGGGACACCGGGCTACGCAACACAAAACTGACTTGACTTTTACAGTATGTGTGGTACTTGAACTCACGGAAGAAGCATGGCGAGCGACGCGGCTAGGTCGTGAACTCAAAAAAAAAAGCTCTTGCGAAGGTTCGCTCCTGAAAAACTCGCTTTAGGAATCGACCGCGCGGACTGTTATCGACGAGCGAAAAGCGGTGGGCGGTACAGCCGGTATCTGAACGCCGTTCACCTCTACCGGGAGACACGGTACGCGCCGCGCTTCCAGGCTGCGGCGCACCATCTGTAGCAGCCGAGGGGACAACTGTTGCTCGTTAAATTAGCCACCTCCATCATCCCGATGCATCAGAGGAGGACCGGGGATCTCGGTGACCTTTCTCTCCCCCGCAACCAAGCCCTCTCCGCCGCTAATATAGATGCAAACCCAAGTAGGTCAAACACCAGGTATAAATCTTCCTTGGCAAGCTGCAGCGGCACTTGCCAGGTATGCGCCGCGGGCCGGCGTGACGGCTGCAAGCGGAGGCGCGGCTGAAGCTCGAGGTGGACACGCTGTCGCCGCTGCCGGCGGGCTGGGACCAGCTTGCCACTGGCCGAAGGGCTGGCCTCCTGCACGGGGACCGGTTGGCTGTCGCGACGGGTTTCGGAGAGAGCGGATAGTGGCTCTCTGAAACCCGCCGAGCCTGCGTTTAAAGTCCACTTGGCAGCGGGGCGTGGCTGCGAAGGCGTTCACCACTCCACTTCCGAGGGGTTCGGGGGAAGTTGCGTCCTGGGGAGAGGAAATGTGTCCATCAAGTGCGCGGTGTGGTACGAGTGGGGGGCAAGGCCACGTCTCGCAGCTCCGGCGGTTTATATGACGGACCCTTGATACGAGACAATTAATGAATAACCATTAAGCTCTTGCTAGTTATCTCTTCAGCTTGATTTAACACCACGTTAGATGTTCACCTCTGAGGTTGCCCCGCAGCCAGAGAGGGGGAACATATCACGTACAGGACGCGATAATAAACTGATACGGTGTCCATTAAGTGACTGCAGTGAAAAGTGCTGAGGCAATGTCGGCCAGAAACACCCGGAGGTTTTCTCTCTGTCGATTTCAATCAGTGTGGTTTGCACCTCAGAGTACGTCGTTTTGTTTGTGCGAGATTACAGCCATTTCCCAAAGATCACCAAAAAACAACAACATCCTTTTGACTCCAATATTAATTGGGCTTATCAAAAAAATGGTAGAATGCTATTGCAACTTTTTCAGCACAGCCCCTGGCAGTTCGTACCTGCTGATTCAACCAGCTGATGAGCAAATTGTATTTATCTCTATTATTGTCATTAATATAGTTGGCACTTTCCACCTTTATTGAATAGTGAAGTAGAGAGAGAGAGAGACAGGAAAGGCAGGCGAGAGAGAGAGGGGATGGCATGCAGCAAAGGGCCCGGGCCGGATTCGAACCCAGGCCGCTGAGGCCTTATGTGGTACACGCTCTACCAGATGAGCCCAGCGAATTGTATTTAGCCAAAACAGTTTGAGGACACTTGCAGGGCTGAGGACTGCTGAAGCTATGGCAGTGTAGTTGGGCCTGGCGAGACCTGAGCAGGGCCGTTTGGTGTGAAGAGGTCGAGGCTCGAGGCTACTGCAGAGATGAAGACACGCGGCTTTTTTCCCTGACGCTGGACCGACAACTTGGGACACTTTCATGGCGCCGTAAAACCCAACCTGTTAAAGTTACTCTTTGTGTTTATAACTTACACAGTAATGCTTAACTCGAGTGGTTAATGATAAATTAACGAGTTAGTGAAATTTACCTTTGACGCACTTTTGCCACGGCACCTTTGCGCTTGGCTGTATCGTCGTCTCCGTAAATATGCCGAATATTTTCGAGATCGCAGCCCGGACGCTCTCGTTCACCTTCAACATCATTTACAACAGCACTCGCACGGAGATGACATCGCTGCAATGCACGCTAGCCTTTTAAAGAGCCGTCATTTCAACGCCCCACGTGGGAAACCCGCATAGGGGTGGGGCCCCAGGGTATGCAAGGAACATTATGTATTATTTCCAAAACGAGGGAAATGAACACCTCTGAAAAACAAATTGTCACCTCACCATTATCTCCGTTATGCTCATTAAGGTAGCGCTCATTGCAAGTGCACGAAGTGTCTGCATTTCAAAGTTGCACGCTTTCCCTTAGTGTCTAAGAGTCAAACAACCCTGTCTTAGCTGCAAAATCCCGATGCTAACCTACAGTACTAACTGACATGAAGCGTTAATTCACTTTTTTCTCCCCTCTCTCTCTAAGCAGCAGCTAAAAGAAGTGGCCACTTGTCATCATATTGTGGCTCTCTGCGTAATACTGCTCAGACTAACCGGACGAAAACACAGGCACAGTCAACAAATATCCCCCCCCCCCGTCTTTAAAGTCGCTGAACTGCCTAATAAAATGGAACGTTGACACAAATAAAACGTGTCTCCATGAGTACAATCACCCCGGGCTCGGAGGTTGAGGAGAGCTGGCAGAGGTGGCTGTGCTTAGCCGCCATAAAAAATGGAGGTCTGTATTGAGTTTGTAGGCCTGGAGCTCCAGGCGGTGGTGATAAATCCACCTGTGAGAGAGCCTGTATCAGACAGGCCCAGGCCACTGGCAGATAAATCGACTGGCCCGTGCCCCGACTGGAAGAGGAAGCCCAATGGGGTTCCCTGCCGCTGAGAGTTATATTTCCAGCTCTGTCCCTTGTAGGTTGGAGCAGCGCTTCAGGACACGAGCAAGCTAAATGAAACGCTAATGCACCCAGTTTCCCCATCAGAAATTTCCATAATTCATTTCCACGCGTTTCCTTGAGAGCACACTGTGGGATTTGAGGGAGGGGCCAGGAATCCAAATGTACCCCGCTCTGTGAAAGGAGGCGTCTGATCAACACTCTGGCCTTAACCGGAGAGCACACGAACGGCCCTTAAAGGTGTATTCCGTTGTTGTCTTGTGGTTGGCGATGCGGACAGAGAGCGATTACAATTAGCTGCATTTTGCATATCAAATATCCTCCGCGTCATCCTCCTCTAACACACGCACACACATGCACACACACACACACACACTTATCTTTAGATTTCCTTCTGAGTTCATACAGTCGGGAAAATCTGTTATTATTTTATGTTGTGCGATCCAAAGAAATCCCCTCTCTCAGCCATTTCATTTTCATCAATAAATAAGCCAGATTCGACTCTTTCATTCAGCGCTTGAATCTATGTTGAATGATTTGAGGGGCTTAAAAGCGCTTCAGCAGTTCTCTTTGTGTTCGCGGTTGCACGCTTCCCTCCAGTTTGTTTTTGCTGCCGTTAAACTACTCACCAGAAGCCGCTCGTTCGGAGGGAAAACGAATAAATAAGTGAATATGAAAAGTCTCCCTTGGATTGCAATCCACCAAAGATATTACTTTTGATGTTCTCTCAGACCAAAGGCTACCAACTGGAGACTTAAACTAGTCGGAGATATTGTCCATGTCCAATACCGGAGCTCTGCTCCAAAAAAAAAAAAGTTTATGCAAGTTTTTTTTTCTTTATTCTGTTGCGTAGAGGTGCACAGGAGGTTTTGGGGGGGGGGGGCGGTGAGAATCCTTTACCGTTAGCGTTTTCTGAAGGTAGACGAGATGATGAGTGAGGCGGAGCAGGAGAGACCCGTGAACATCTAGCGCATGGCTAATTTGTGGTCTTCAAACCGAATCACATATCAGAAAAAGAAAAAAAAAATATATATATATATATATATATATATATATATTTCTGTCGTGCAAAAGAAATAAGCGAGTTAAGGGGGCCGTGCGGCGGTTTTGCGTGCGCTTCAGCGCGGAGGACACGGGCTTTGTAGTGACGGCGGCTTAGACCACAGAAATAGTGTGAACACCAGGTGCTGCAGAACAATATTCCCTGCAGTGTGATAAATTGGTCAAGGGAACAAGGAATTCATCCAAGCCCACTGTAGTCTGCAGTGTGCGATAGCGAAACCTGACAAAGTCTCACGGCGTCAACAAGGCGCTCACACAACTAACAACCTTTCAGCTGAAGGTTTCGATCAATTATACATGTGTTTTGCGCTTCGGTCCTGCACTCTAGACGAAACGCAAAATAACACTGCACTTTACAAAATCTTGACGCGCCACCGACAGCCACGGTATAAATGGTTAGCTCGCCGAAACGGCCCACCTTAAAGCACGCTGTGCGTCCGCTTGTGAATAATCCCGTGAAATGCCCGTTACGCTGAACCTTTGGAGCACCGGGCCCGATACACAAAGTGATCCAGAACTTTGTCGGGCGAAATTAGGGTACGTTTTACTCTGCAGTGTTCCATTGTCTGAAAATCATTTCTGTTAATAGTCCGCCCCCACCCCCGGGTTGGCGGGGGAAGGGGAGGGGGCAATTCTCCGGGGGGAGCCTTTGCCTGGAGTAAGACACAGGTGGATGGAGCCCGGAGCAGGGTCACGGCAAAGATTTATACTATGTACAAAGTAAAGAAGAGAAGAAAAATGGCCGTCCGTGTAGCGTTTTCAGTGAAGCGAGTGAAACAGCTGTTCACCAGTGAGGAAGTGGTCAGGTAAGACGGGGCTGGAAATAATAATCACAGGCCCATCTGCTGACCTGGGACTGCACGGCCCCGGGGCTCCCGGCACAGGCCCTCCGTATGGAGCGCGGCACAGCCCCTAGCCCCAGGAAACCTGGCCACGCCGCGCTAGGCTGCCGACACCGCCACATGCTCTCGTTTTGTGGCGGGGCTTGTCCGGCAGGCTGCTTGCTCTCTCTGCTTGACGCAATAAAAAGTCGCAGCGCCACGGCGCATGTTAGCCATCTCCAGCCACTGTTAGTTTAAAGTAATGAACCCCCTCACACAGCATTGTCCGCACCTAGCAAAGTTCACCGGATGCTAGGGGACTATTTAAAGGGGGTAGGAAATGTAACGCACGGCGGCCGGATGGCGTAGCGGTCTATTCCGTTGCCTACCAACACGGGGCTCGCCGGTTCGAATCCCTATGTTACCTCCGGCTTGGTTGGGCGTCGTGTTTGCGGGTGGGTAGCCTGATGTGGGTATGTGTCCTGGTCGCCGCACTAGCGCCTCCTCTGGTCGGGTGGGGCGCCTGTTCAGGGGGGAGGGGGAACTGGAGGGAATAGCGTGATCCTCCCACGCGCTACGTCCCCCTGGTGAAACTCCTCACTGTCAGGTGAAAAGAAGCGGCTGGCGACTCCACATGTATGAGAGGAGCCATGTGGTAGTCTGCAGCCCTCCCCCGGATCGGCAGAGGGGGTTGAGCAGCGACCGGGACATCTCGGAAGAGTGGGGTTATTGGCCAAGTACAATTGGGGAGAAAAAAGGGGGAAAATAAAAAATAAATGTAAGGTACATA
The DNA here is from genome assembly GCF_029633865.1 of Lampris incognitus. Lineage (NCBI taxonomy): Eukaryota > Metazoa > Chordata > Actinopteri > Lampriformes > Lampridae > Lampris > Lampris incognitus. Next base: position 61,615,282 of record NC_079216.1, read on the forward strand.
CACGTAAGAGTTAATAATAGCTTGTAATACCGAGAGTCGGTAAGAAAAGTTTTAGGCGCGTTAGACCATTTACGAGAATGTTGTGTGCCTTTCTCTGTAATGCTGTTCTAATGTCACTAGGGGGCGCCGTGCACGTCTGCTGGAAGAGCGACGCGTACAGTGACATGGGCTCAACGCTGAGAAACTCCGCCGATGGCGTGCTTCAGTGCAGCAGGGGCGAAACGCCTCAAGTATGAAGTTGAGTATAACAGTGTCCTTTAAGCGCATGAAATTTTTATTAAAAAAGAAGAAGAAGAAGAAAACAGTTGACGTGATGACCTGCCATGCCAATGCTTCAAGTCTTACTTGCCGTGTGCAGAGCCGATGTAATGTCAGAGCCAATATGCCTCTGAAGTTTCAAGTTATTCATGGACTCGGCGAGTGTTGAGGAGGTTGTATGGCTTGTTCGTTGAAATCTTAATGTTTCTTCCTGCTGTATTATTACCCTGCGCTTTCATCTCCTTTCAATTTAAAGAAACAAATAACCACAGACCAGCCTCTGGTACTGTATGCATGTGGGTAAATTGTCATTACACGATAAGTTCTCATTAGAGTGATGGGTTCACTGCTGTCATCACTACTACTACTAGCACGGCGTGATGTTGCCAAGTAGATATGTTCCTGGATCAACATTCCACATTGTGTTCCTGGACCGACACTGCGATCAACCAATCACAGCCCTCTGACATCATCAGTGTGCTGCTCCTGCTGAGCCCGCTTCTTTTTTTTCAAAATTCCTTCGTGCCCTTCTGGATGTAAGTTGCGCTTTTCCGGATCGAATGTAGTAAAATCCTCAGCAAAACTGGACAAACCAACCTTAACTTATTTAATCTTTATAGTCCAGTAAGCTGCCTAGAGACGTAGCTATATAGGCCACTCCAGGGTTAGCGAGTTAGCAATAGATTGTGCACAGTCTACTGCTAACTCGATTCATGAGCACAATCTATTACTACTACTTTCAGCTGCTCCCGTTAGGGGGCGCCACAGCGGATCATCCGTTTCCATCTCTTCCTGTCCTCTGCATCTTCCTCTGTCACACCAGCCACCTGCGTGTCCTCCCTCACCACATCCGTAAACCTCCTCTTTGGCCTTCCTCTTCTCCTCTTCCCTGGCAGCTCCATATTCAGCATCCTTCTCCCAATATACCCAGCATCTCTCCTCCACACATGTCCAAACCATCTCAATCTCGCCTCTCTTGCTTTGTCTCCAAACCGTCCAACCTGAGCCGTCCCTCTAATACACTCGTTCCTAATCCTGTCCTTCTTCGTCACTCCCAATGAAAATCTTAGCATCTTCAACTCCGCCACCTCCAGCTCCACCTCCTGTCTTTTCGTCAGTGCCAGTGGCGGCTGGTGCAAACAATTTTTTGGGGGGCGCAATTTACCTTGGTGCAGCACACCTGACAGCTGCTTTAATGTCCACACAGTCACAAAGTTATTAGGAAGGACAGTGTACACTATAGATTTTATCAGAGTAGGCTACATTGCTCTTCTTAATAACTCTGTGACTGTGTGGACATTAAAGCAGCTGTCAGGTGTGCTGCGCCAAGGTAAATTGCCCCCCCCCCAAAAAAAAATTGTTGGCACCAGCTGCTACTGGTCAGTGCCACTGTCTCCAAACCATGTAACATAGCAGCTGGTCTCACAACCATCTTGTAAACCTTCCCCTTAACTCTTACTGGTACCTTTCTGTTGCAAATCACTCCTGACACTCTTCTCCACCCACTCCACCCTCCCGGCACTCTCTTCTTCACCTCTCTTCTGCACTCCCCATTACTTTGGACAGTTGACCCCAAGTATTTAAACTCATATGCCTTCGCCACCTCCACTGCTTGCATCCTCACCATCCCACTGTCCTCCCTCTCATTCATGCATATGTATTCTGTCTTGCTCCTACGGACTTTCATTCTTCTCTCCAGTGCATACCTCCACCTTTCCAAGCTCTCCTCAGCCTGCACCCTACTCTCGCTACAGATCACAATGTCATCCGCAAACATCATAGTGCACAGAGACTCCTGCCTGATCTCGTCCGTCAACCTGTCCATCACCACTGCAAATGTGAAAGGGCTCGGAGCCGACTAGAGGTTCACTGCTTTCATCAACGGGAGTTTATTTTCAACCAGACAGACCCACAACCCCATTGCTTTCACTTTGTCACCAATCTGTGGAAATTGTCAACCATTTTAAGCATCTAGGAACACACATGGATGACAAATTGAGTTTCACAATGCAGATTCTCTATCAGAATCAGAATCAGGATCAGAATCATGTTTACTGGCCATGTAGGTTTGCGCTACATGGAATTTGACTCCGGTTTTGTGGGTCTCTCAGTGTACTTAACATAGAATAACAACACTACACCACAACAATCTTCAGATATATACAGAAAGCCAGTGAGAGACTGAGTTTAATTAGGCAATTGGAGGGGTTTGGGGTCAGTCATAACACCTTGGAAAAGTGTATGTCAGCCCGATAGAGAGTATTCTTGTGTTTGACATCTCTGTCTGGTGTGGACATTTGACACCAACAAACAAAATCAAGCTGGCCGGGACCCTCAGAACAGCAGGAGAGATAGTAGGCCACCGACAAAAGTCACTGGATGACCTTTACAGCACAGCTGTACACAGGAAATCTTTGTCCATCATCGATGACAACGAACAGCCCCTCCATGCTGAGGTGGAGTTACTGCCCTCAGGGTGGCGCTACAGAGCACCCCTGGCAAACAGAAAGATCTATAAGGGATCCCGGTGCAATAAATTTCATGGACAAACTGCTTCAATCTGCACTCTTCTGCACTGAATGCATGCTGGACACTGTGTGTATGTCGCATTAAGTGTCGTACAATTGTGTGTGATGTGATGAGATTTGCTGTGTTGATGTAACGCGATGTGTTTCTTGTATCTGGTGAGACCAAAGTTGATTTTCCGGCCTCAGCTGGGCAATAAAGTTGTATTCTAGTCTACTCCATTCATTTGGCATGGAGAGTTTGTGGGCAAAATTTCCAAAAAACAGGGCACAAAGAGTCCATCTCTTTGCAGCTGCCACACCAGTTGAGCCCGATCGTTATTTTAGTGACTAATGGCAGTCTGAGATGGTATTTTAATGTACGCTGGGATTAAAAGACATTTATCATATTAGACCGCATGGTATCGGTGATTTCCTGCCTGTGCATCCTTGATGGCTTCTCCTGGAATGAATCAATATGGTGTTGTAATTGAGGGATGAGGAAGGTGAGGCCTGTGAAAAGCCTAATCATAATTAAGGAGCAACCTATTAAGTACAAAGGTGAGCGAGGGCTTCAAAAGACAAATAGAGCCGGCCTGCGATATTGCACAACTGTTCCAAGTTGCAGCGATGAACTTTCCCCTCAACTCTGGATTCAACAGACCAAATTAAAAGATCCACTCCGGGTAATATATACTTTAAACATAAGCATAATTACAATAATAACCGCAGTAGATAATATTAGGTAATAGTAATAATACTTCTGGGAACTGCCACTGTAATACTATTGCTACAGCTACTCCCACTATTACCACTAATAATGATAGTAATAATGGTAAGAAGGAAAATAATAATAAAAGTAAATGTAATGATAATGATAAAATACAATAGTTCTTTTAATAGCTAATATTTTATATGTGTCACTCAAAGGGTTCAAGTCAGACTGCAGAAGAGACTGCGAGTCTGACTCCGGTCTCTGCTGATGAAGTTTGAGTTTTAAACACAAATTCAAACAGCAATTGATACTCTTGCACCAGGGTTTCGAAAACATTGAACGATGTAGAATGAATAAGAAACAATTAAAATTATCATTAAAATTAGTATTCATCCCCCAGTGTGAAATGCTTTTGATGAACATGAGTGTTCACTCATGCGCTCTCTCTCGCTCTCTTTCTCTACCTCTCTGTCTCTCTTCTTAATTTCTGAAAAAAAGGAAAGTCTGTATCTTTTGTTTTACTGTGTATATGAGTATCTATGTTAATATTGTTATCTTAATGTGAATGAAAAATTGGACCATTAAGACTTGGTTAAAGGTCAAAGGTCTCTCTGTCTGTGTCTCTTTCTCTACCTCTCTCTGTCTCTCTTCCTAATTTCTGAAAAAAAGGAAAGTCTGTATCTTTTGTTTTACTGTGTATGGGGATTGTTGTGTTTTCACTGTGTAAATGAGTATCGATGTTAATGCTGTTATCTTAATGTGAATGAAAAATTGGACGATTAAGACTTGGTTAAAGGTCAAAGGTCTCTGTCTGTCTCTCTCTCTCTATCTCCGTCTCTCACTCTACCTCTCTCTTGCTGTCTCTCCCTCTCTCTCTCTCTCTCTCTCTCCCTCTACCTCTCCCTGTCTCTCTACCTCTCTCTCTCCCTCTGTGTCTCTCTACCTCTCTCTCTCTCTCCCTCTCTGTGTCTCTCTACCTCTCTCTCTCTACCTCTCTCTCACTCCCTCTCTCTCCCTCTCTCTCTCTCTCTCTCTCTCTCTCTCACACATACACACACACACATATTATTCTTTGCTCCATGACATGCCGTCAAAGCAGTTAACACAAAGGCCACCTTTAATGTATTGGGAGAAAGGTGGTAAACAGATTTGCATCACCACCACACATTATTTGCTGACACCTTGAAATGACTTGTTTTATGCACGCTCGGTTCTGAAGTTTGCAAGCAGGTTGTCAGTGATGATAGAATTGAGGTAAATGATGTATCGTGCGAAAACAACAACTTTGCTGAGGTCCCCACTTTGGGGTGGAGGGAGAATCGCTTAACTCAAAGGCAATTTTAATTGTATCGATTCAGCCATACAAATGTAGAATTCTCTCCCGAAGTGTGCAAGTCAGCACAGTCTCTGTCTTCTAATGCAGCCAAGAGGAGCTAGTTTATTTTGCAAAGCCCCCCTCAAACCCAAGAAGACAGCGCACAATCGCGGGTCGGGGGTTTTAGTTTTGCTTGATCCAACACAATGCTCAAAAGTTATTTGACAGGGAAAGTGCAGATTGTTCAAAGCCCCCCGTTTAAATATGATCAGCATCACAAAATGCAAACAGGGAGATAAATGGGAATTCTGTGCTAGCAATTTTGTGTCATTTGTGAGGCTGAGGAATGGGGGGGGGGCCTTTGTTGACTCTTTAAATAGCTAACCAGACGAAGAGCACTTCAACGATGCTCTATGGAAAATAAACCTTGATGGGAAGCAAAGACAAAGGCTGTCCAAACAAGTGTAACAGAGTCATTTATGCTCTCATAATATGTGGTATTATAATTACACAAAATCTGTGTATTACTAAATTGTGTGCGACTAATATGTATTATATGCGTTACTAAACTGTTGCTAACCGGACATGCTATGCCTCCAGAGTCGATGTTCGGGAACGTTTGTTCAGTTCCTGTTCCCCCTCGGTCACTTCCGCGGGTCCCCCCTCTATCAATTATGCCGCCCGCCAGTGTCAGCGCTTCAGGTAGAAGTTGGAAAAATGCTTCTTAATTTAAGCAGGGGACAGTTAATGGCTAATTACTGGGCAACTCCGCAGGGACATACAGATTCACATCCTACAAAACAGATTTTAGACGAGTTGGGAGAGTAACAAACTTAAAAAAAGGAGTGTTTTTTGTGTTGGTGTCTCAAATATATGTAAGGAATTCGGGAATCAAAGACTGGAATATTAGTCAAACTGTTTTAATATCAGCTGTTCCACCAGGGTTACGACCTCAACCAGCGGTAGATTTCTCTATATTGGATCGTTTACACTCAAAAAGAAACGCAATCAATGTGCAGGCTTATGTGAACACTGTCATACGTGAAATATATGGACAATATGTACATGTATTTACTGATGGATCCAACAATCCAGAGAATGGAAACACCGGTTGTGCATCTTATGCTCCTGAGTTAAAGGTCGGAGTGAAAAAGCGAGTGAGCGATCACTTAGCAGTGTATACAGTAGAAACGTTGGCTATCTCATTGGCTGTTCAGTGGGTAGAAGAAATTCAACCAAGGCCATTAATTTGCTCAGACCCCAAGTGCAGCCTTAAATAGCTTCAAAAATGCATCTTCAAACTGTCAACAAGAAAATCTCTATGAAATATTACAGCTATTATACAGGATTGATAGACTGGGAATAGATGCTCAGTTTGTGTGGATACCAGCTCATGCAGGTATGAAACAGTCGACCAACTGGCCAAAAACAGATTGAAAGCGAGTCATGTAGAACTGTCAGATCCAATCAGCAAAGCGGAAACAAAACCATTTGTAAGACACAAAATCAAGGCACAATGGCAGGCATTATGGGACAGTAATCGAAAAGGAAGACATCTGTGCCAGATCCAACAGGAAGTAGGAGTAGAAAGGACTTGGGGGAAGAGCAGGAGAGAACAGAACATCATTAGCAGGTGAAGATTAGGTCATACAAGACTGAATTCCTCATTGCAACTCATCAGGAAACATCAAACTGGGAACTGTGATGTCTGCCGCCAACCAGAGACTGTAGAACATGTATTTTTTTATTTGCCCAACATATGCAAGAGAGAGGTTCATACTACAAACTATACTGGAACAAAAAGGAATTATGCACATGGACCTAAACTCGGTTTTCACAAGGAACACTGGGAATGATGTGCTTAAATAGATCTTCACCTTTGTTACGGATACTGGCCTGATGGGAAGGACATAAATTGGCGATAATGCTCCATCTGGTTGCAATTCGCCCGTAAAACAGAAGAAGAAGAATCGCGCACTTTTCGTGCGTGAAGAGGGGCTGGAGAGCACATGTCATTTTTTGTTTTGTTTTGTTTGTTTTTGTGTGTTTTTTTATTTGTATTTTGACCTCGTCAGAATAAACGGAGATGGCCTCCGAAGCCGCCCTGGTCTGGGCCAATTCTTCAGACACGCGAGACTCCAGCGGTTACACGAGCCCATGTAACGCGTGAGTGAGAGAAGAGCTGGCCGCTCTAATGGCGGGGTGACTGGCTGGGTTGTTGTTGTACTGTTTTGACATACGCCAGATGTTAAGACGGTGACAGTCACACACTCGTGCTATATTTACTGTAACGGATCATCAATACTGCGCCTGTCTGATGGGTCTGTGACATATGAACGCTGTTCATTACCAAGAGAACTACATGCAATTTCCTGTCCATACGAGACGTGACCGTTAAATACTCCCAGTTTTTCCCAGTACGAGGTACGGAGACGTTTGACATTTATTTCTAAAACGTTATTAAAAGTTTAATAGCTGGGGGCATCCGGGTGGCGTTGCGGCCTATTCCGTTGCCTACCAACACGGGGATCGCCGGTTCGAATCCGCGCGTTACCTCCGGCTTGGTCGGGCGTCCCTACAGACACAATTGGCCGTGTCTGCTGGTGGGAAGCCGGATGTGGGTATGTGTCCTGGTCGCTGCACTAGCGCCTCCTCTGGTCGGCCGGGGCGCCAGTTCGGGGGCGTGATCCTCCCACGCGCCACGGCCCCCTGGCGAAACTCCTACTGTCAGGAGAAAAGAAGCGGCTGGCGACTCCACATGTATGGGAGGAGGCATGCGGTGGTCTGCAGCCCTCCCCGGCTCGGCAGAGGGGGTGGAGCAGCGACCGGGACATCTCGGAAGAGTGGGGTAACTGGCCGGATACAATTGGGGAGAATTGGGGGGGGGACATCCAAAAAAAAAAGAAGTTTATAAGCGTCAAAGTTCATTAAAGTGTTACTGCTTCAGCTAATTTAGTTTAGTAATTATCTTCTAGCAGTAACTTTTTTTTCTATAATCCCAGTGATGTTTTTTTTGCAATTTGCAGATTCACGCTTACTTCGGCTGGGAAGCTCCATTGCAGAAAAGACACGGGTAAAATAAATGTCAAAACAAAGACATATAAAAACATAAAAGACATAAGTATAAAGGTCAATAAAGGCTGCATACGATCATTAGTCAGAATATTGTAGAGTAAGTTATTGGGTAAAACTACATATTGTATGTATCAACATCAGGGGGGGGGGGGGGGACCCCTCACCATAAAAGCTAATTCAGAGGGCGCCGTATTGGGAAACTGCGTCGTGTTTCGGAATTAACTCACAAACGATGTACATCTTCCAGACACTAATAGATAACAGCGATCCATAACTCCTTGACATTATGAGTGATTTATTTTTCTGTTCCAACCGGTTATCATTTATTAGTTTTGATACACGCGATTGTTGCCGGGTACAACGCGGTAGTCATTACTTATGCGACTGTTATTCCATCATGTTAATGGACGTAAGTGGCATGTGCAGCTTCGCTCTTACGAGATGTATTCGGTTGCGTCTAATTTTGTGGTCATCTCCTGTTGAGATGGTTATGCTGGCTCGTGCTGAGTATGTGCATACGCATCTGTACTGGAGTACGGATGTGTACACGTGTCCGTGCTCGTGTGCACGAAAGCGCCCGCGCATGCATGCACGCCTGCATACATGCATGCACACACGCGCAGTACACGTTTGTTTTGTGCATGTGTTTACACACGATCTATCACAGCATATAAGGCCACCTTTTGTTGACATGTGCAGCGGTTTGCAAACCTGGTCTGATGGGAATGGTCATTTCCCAGGTAAATTTGGACACGCGCTGAAGGATGGGTTGTGCGTGGCTGTCGTGGCGCGTTACGAGGCGGCGCACGCCGCTCGGCACACGCCACGGGCCCGTGAGGATGATCGCATTTGATACACAGATGACATTCTGTCCCTGCTGCGAAGGCGCGGGCTCATTTCTCCATCCTGACACGCGTTGCTGTGTGGGTGTTATTCAAGTCAAATCTATCATTTTAATGGAGAAGCAGTCAGACTTGAGGATTATTTGAGGGATAAATATATCATTGTTGCGTATCGACTGAATGCCATTGTGTTCCAACTCTCCCAAAAGATGAATACCTTAAGACGCACGCAATAAATAACCATAAAAAAAAAAAAAAGAAAGAAAACAAAACAGACACAGCGGTCCCCGTGCTATAGAGATCTACGCAACGACAGCGTCAAAGCGTTAGAATGGCGGTTTTGGGAGACCGCGATAATTCTGGCTGCTTAATCTTGGTGTGGGTGGGTATTGAACGGGCCGATTATTTATTTATTTGTTTATTTTTTTTTGTTATCCTCCGATAAAACGGACCCATCGATAAAAGCCAAACACTCAAGGCCGTGATTAATCTTGTTTAACTCTTGTACTGCGACACCCTGAGCCGAGGAGAACAAATCACCCGACGAGATTCTGAATATTTCCAGATTGCTTCAGATGCAGCGGCTCTGATGAGGCTTCGGCTCGCAGTGAAACCGGTGCACGGGGGGCACAATAGAGCATTCCGGCACATTGCTTAAACCATGGCCTCTGAAAGCACCACTAATTGCATCTGGGATTTGGTTATCCAATCCCACAGTGCATTGCAACCAAGCAAGAAGGCAGGGTGGGTGAATTAGAGGCTGGCGGGGTGAGGCTTCTGCTTGCTGAAGCCTTGACAGTGCTTTGTACTGAGTGATTGTTCTCCAGACAGCTGACGGAGGTAGCGGCGCACGCGGAGTTGCTTGAAAGCCCAAAAGGATATGCGGCTGCATCATCAAAGTCCAGCAAGCCTTCCATGTGTCAGGGAGAGATTAAGCTCTTCCAGAGAGGGCAACGCCTCTGATCACTCTATTCAATCGATGGGATTTGAATAAAGGAATAAAGATCAGGCATTGTGTATCTGGGTTCCGTGCAACCGCTGGATGGGATTAAGGCGTGTTGGAACTGTATCAGTGACAGGCGCCATCAATCACAAGTTCCCTCCACTAGTTAGCTAAAGTTGATATTAGCCCCCTAAATAGGACACATCTGTTTGTTGCTGCACACTCCCTGACTTTAATTAATTCTCAAGTCGTTTTATTTTTAGGCATGAGTTTTATTTGTTGCTGCTCCTGTACATGTGCACAAAAAATGTAAATTGCATCCTTCCTTTGCTCACAGTTAGGGGCTCACACACTGTGATACTGCAAATTGAGTGCACAGACACAAGATTGCATGCGCAGCGGAGTACACACGGACACACACACACAAACACAAACAATATGAAAGTCACTGTGCAAACAAACTTTGGTCCAGTGGTCTGCTTCTGCCTCATTTTCCTGGCTGAGTTCTCTATCATCTCCCAGTGTCTCTCCTCCACCGGCTATGTCAGATAATAGCTTCCTTTCTCCACTTTTCAAGAGAGAATGAGTTTATTCCCCAGGAACTGAGTTCAAGGGCAGGTCTGTGTAACCCAGGGAGACAGACTCTTGCCAAGACCTTGGCTTCAGATCCTGGAAATGGCCTAGCAAGCTTTCTCGCCTGGTTAGAACACATACACAGCCCTGACCAGGAGCCCACATCTCCCACATCAGGTGGAGATGAGCTGATCCGGTTCAGGTACTTGGACTGTCCTTGCTCCCTCAACCTCAAAAGTCATTTCCTCTGCAACTAATGTTCCAGGCTCTTAAACGAGTACAATCGCAAATCGCCGGCGTTGTGTTTCAACCTGCTTTCCTGCAGGAGATAAACTGCTGCTCTCAGTCACAGTGATTCATTTTACTATTCTTTCTCTCCCCTTTTCCTCTTTTTCACCCATCACGTCCCACAGTGGGGCATAATTACTAGCATCTCTTGCCTGGCCATATTAATAGCCTGGCGTTTAAAGCCCTCTCCCTGGTCAGATGGTCAATGCTCGAGGGCAATATGTCACACTACATGGGCACAAAAGGTAGCCAAACAATGCCTATCGAGAACCAGGTGCCATTGCAGTATTACCATTTGGCCGCCGTTCACCATTGTGGTGGACGGTGCTTGCAAGCAATGGTACCAAATAATGCCCACATGGATGAGGTGTGCGTGCTTTACTGTTGACGCAAGTCCTTAAAGCAGTTGTAAATGCGGATGAGCTGCAGTATCTTGCATGATTTGAGTCTGCAAAGACAGGGAGGAGAACATATGACCGTGCCGGACAAAAAAAAATTATCTAGTCGCACAATGGTAGCATCATTATGCTAACCTTTCATCATTAGGTAGCATGAAGGAAATGGCAATTTTTGCAAGGATATCCTTGGTAATACAGGCAGTTCCTTTAATGATGTTTTGGAGCTCCGTGCTCACTGAAAAGAATGAATTTGATTGGGGTTATTCCTGTTTACTTTTGTTTGATTTTTACTTGGGTGCACTTTTCTCAATGCAGTATAAGCTTGACAATACAATGTTGGCTGTTCAGTTGAAGAGCAAGCATTGTCCGTTTCTCCCTTATTGAAGAAAAAATTCAGCGAGGTTTTTAATGCAGGTTTTGAATATAACAATAAACATATACAGTACTGTGCTTGTCGAATATGACGTGAAAGATTGAATATTTTGTTATATATTCACCTGGATATTCAATATTGTAGATCATTTTGCACTATGGTCAAAATTATTTTTGTGATAATATTGTAATTTTAAATGTGCATTCCTAATGTCAACACTGGACAACAAGAGCAGTCTTAGATGGGTGACCATTGTAAGCCACGGCAGTCACGGTTGTTTGTTTTTTTGATGGTCAAGTCTGGCTCTTTCTATAGGTAGGCTGAATCCTCTACAGGCTCCAAAGGTGGAGGTAAAGGTAGGGGTGGCAAGGGAGGGACCTCTCCAGGGCCAGGTCAGGCCTCTCGCAGTACCCCCCCCCCCCCCGGATGAGAGCAGCGGATGCGGGCCTCTTTACTTACAGCCCGCTGGAGCAAAAGGTCTACGCACACCTGAACCCTCCTCTGTATGCGGCGGGCCGCAGGGCCCAGCAACACACAACACAGCCAACCCCTTTTGACCTCTCCTCTCCTCCGGGCCCCCGAGACCCTCCCCGATCAGCTCGGGGACCACTCACAGCCACTACGTTAACACACCCTACCCCCACCCCCCCCCCACAGCACCTCAGTCAGCAAGCACTATACTGTGCAGCAAACACAAACTCGCATTATACAGGCATCACATGACGCCTCATGCAAACACAATCTGTCACACACGCACAGCCATGTGGCGCGCCCCTCTATATATCTCGATGTGTCTCTAACTCATCTCTCTTTACCTGGCTTCTTGTGCAGCCAGGTAGAAGGGTGGCGTTAAACTGGTAAATATCTCCATCTTGTGGACAATGTTTGAGGCCTTGTCAGAGCTGCTCCGTGGTGGAGCGCGTGTTCATTGTGTTCTCCACCATTGTCAAGTCAGGGTCGGGGCAGGGACTTTCTGCTTCATTATGTTAGGTAACCTATTTAAAAATGTTTCTCATATATTATTATAATATGAGGTGACAGGCCAGCAAAGACACCAGGGGCTGAGGCACTGTATCGGCACATCTTCTCGAAAAAACATTTCCAATCACACACTTCCTTGAAATTAGAAGGCAAGCGGGTAAAGTATATTTGTTGTAAACAAAGTACTTCCATGTGTGAAATCCTTTGTCCACTTCCGCAGCCTCTCAGGGTCAAAGTAGGGGTGGGGTGACTTTATCTTGAATGTCACTTTGTTTTTGGTTGGTTAGCCAAGGACCCTCTCTTGGATTGGCTTCTCGGATGAAGGCACAGGTGAGCCCCACAGAGGAGCAACCCCCCCCGCTCCCTCCACAGCACCTCTTCTGCTAAAACAGCCCTACTTTTTAATATGCAACATCTGTGCCGGGAGAGCCTTCCAAAATGGCTGCTCCTTGGAGGATGACAGTGGAGTCTGCTCAAACTTGGGGTTGGGGCATTTGGTACTGCAAGGTTCTGCACAGATGTTAGCATTCACAATGTCACTTTGTCCTTTGCTTCTGTACCCTGGGAGCTCTATTTTAAGGGAGGGATGTGTGTTTTCTTCCTTACCTCCCAATGATATGACTTTATTCGTGTCTGTCGTTGTACCAGTCCCACATAAGGCTTGTTCAGCTATGAAAAGGAACGAAAGAGCTCTGCCCGTTTATAGATGATTCTGTCTGGTGAAGTCTTTCTCTCTGACAACCATGTGAATACACGTAGGGCTGGATGTATACCCTCTGATGGCCCGTACTCTGGAGATATATTAGAAATATAACACAGGCAATGGTGCAACACTGTACAAAGCCGACACAAAGAGAATAGCAGTCGAGACAAAGACAAAGACATAGTGGTCTCCCTGGTCATTTCTGTTGCGTTTGTAGAGGAGCATTAGCTTTAGCGGTGCAGAGCTACCGTGTTTGTGCCCTGCCTTCACGAGTAACTCGGAATATCTTTTGAGCAGACAGGCCGTGGCTTAATGGCTGCTTGTCAGTCGGATGATTTCAGCTGATTCTCAAACACGGAGACGGCAGGAGCAAGAGAATGCAGACCAATTGAGAGAAAAAAGGAAAGCAAGGACTTGGCTATGTGGGGAATCGAATGCATCCCTTACACACAAAAAAAAAAAGAAGAAGATGTTCATATTTAAAGCTCATCATTAAGGCAGGGTATGAGCACGGAGGATGCTTCTGCTATTTTCCCACACCCCTTGAGCCAAGTCCTTGTGACAGCCCTCCACTGCATCCCGGCAAATTATCCGCATGAGCTGTGGTGAACAAAAACAGCCCAGTGCGGGGGAAGTGAGGCCCAGCCACAACGCCGCTCCTGTGATGGGAAGACACGTCACTTTGCATCAACTCCAGTCCTACAAACCCCATCATCTGTGGTGGAGAACAAGACCTCCCCATGGAGACAAGAGGAGAAGAGGAAAGGAGAAGAGAGGAGATTGTGGAGACTATGGATGACAATCTAGTATTTATACTTTGGAAAAGAGATCATATTAGTCTTTTGCGGCAGGGTAATTGAACCGAGAATAACAAAATGAGCCACAACAGCTCACAAAAGTTCTCCAGAATTCACCAGCGAGGTGATTTGCATCAGCTTTTTGCACACTGAGCTGCCTTCCAAAGCATTCATTTGGATTCGTTAGGCAAATATCATATCATCCAGAACACTGGGATGAGGGAAAAAAATCAAGTCCTCTGTGTGGAGTTTGCATGTTCTCCCGGTGTCTGCGGTGGGTTTTCTCCGGGTGCTCCGGTTTCCTCCCACAGTCCAAAGACATGCACGTTAGGGTTAATACTCCTGTCTGTGCCCCTCATGGCAAGACCAACTGGAGTTGGTCCCCGGGTGCTGCACGCTGGCTGCCCGGTGCTCCTAGCTACACAGCTAGCATGGGTTAAATGCAGAGCATAATTTCCCCACGGGGATCAACAGAGTATATCAAAATCAAAATCAAAAGTAGATGTGAAGCACAGCCGTTGTGCGACTGTTGTGAACGCAGCGAAACAGGACCATTGTCAAAGGTTTGTAATTGGAAGCAGGCCTAGCACTGACTACACATATTTTCAACTAGCTTGCTAACATTAGGTACCACTCGCACAACGGCCTGTAAAATAGATGCGTTTGCATCAGTTCAGCAGAGCTGAAGTTGGCTCATCTGAATCTTGTTTCAACCAAAACCCCACGAAAAGCAAGCTGACACGTCAAAACTAAAAACCGCTCTCAAAACACTGATTTGTGTATGTTCGGGGTGATCGAGCAGGTCTTACTCGACTCTGGCACGGCGTTTCTGGGAAATCCCACCCTCAACGAAAGCGCGCGGGCAACA